>NW_007731505.1:82576-83696 GCF_000696425.1 Galeopterus variegatus
ACTTGATTTGAAAATGTAAAAGCACAGGAGGATTATTTACAGTTGTTTTCCCATAAGATTAAATTAAAATAATTTTATTACCTGAACAACTACTATAAAAGTTTACTCTTTAAGAACCAGCATAAGAAAGGATATAGCCATTCTGTCTCTGAATAATGCAGTAAAGAAAGATTACAAGGATAACATCTAAGCCTCAAAAACTTGGGGATTATAAAATGAATGAATTCTGGGCAAGAAAATATCCAGCATCAATTTGGATGTGAAGTTAGAACCAATAATGAAAATAAGCTCCACATTTTAAATATGTGCCCAACAGGAGCATTCTGAGATTCAACAAACCTTGATGATTTAATAGATTACAGAAGAGAAGAAAAATCTGAGTCCAGAGCAAAGGCTTGAGAAGCAAGTATCCAGTCAAGGCTTAACTGAAGAAGATTTCATTGTTTTTTCTTTCTTTCTTTTTTTTTTTCATTTTCCACTGTGAAACTAAAAATAAGAACACTTCAGAGACAGTTTTTGACTAATTGTTTTTAGGGCTTAAAGCACCTAGAGAAAATGGCTAGATCTCTTTATCTATTTTTCGTAGTTATTTGCCCTAGAATGTGATAAAATGAAGAACTGCTCCAACAACCCAGGGTCACGCCCTGCTTATTGCTCTTACAGATGAAAGTATGGAGCTACCCTGGCACACTGGCCTCTGAGACAGCACTGTTTGGACGATGTCAGAAAAAAGTGCTGCAGGACAATAGGAATCAGAAAACAAGGCCAAAGAGGGTGCAGGATCACACAGCAGACTGGTAGGGCTCTAACAGGAACGATGAGTTGGGTAGGACAAGACCTGACCTCCACTAAACCAATTCAAAGTACAGAAGGGTATATACAGCCTTCTCGAAAAAAAGAAGAATGTCACCCCAAATCTTACCATTTTCACTGCTGAGTAACAGAAATTTAAATGTTAACTGTAATCTGGCACATTTAATGTTCCTTTCTGGGAGACACCCTACTATGGTCTGTTTTACCAGTTTGGCTCTTTCCAATGCCTTTAACCTCATTCTTTTTTTTTTTTTTGTCCTTTTCGTGACCGGTAAGGGGATCGCAACCCTTGGCTTGATGTTGTCCG
>NW_007731505.1:84102-86882 GCF_000696425.1 Galeopterus variegatus
CTCCACTAAACCAATTCAAAGTACAGAAGGGTATATACAGCCTTCTCGAAAAAAAGAAGAATGTCACCCCAAATCTTACCATTTTCACTGCTGAGTAACAGAAATTTAAATGTTAACTGTAATCTGGCACATTTAATGTTCCTTTCTGGGAGACACCCTACTATGGTCTGTTTTACCAGTTTGGCTCTTTCCAATGCCTTTAACCTCATTCTTTTTTTTTTTTTTGTCCTTTTCGTGACCGGTAAGGGGATCGCAACCCTTGGCTTGATGTTGTCCGCACTGCGCTCAGCCAGTGAGTGCACCGGCCATCCCTATATAGGATCTGAACCCACGGCGGGAGCACCGCTGCCCTCCCAGCTCCACACTCTCCTGAGTGCGCCATGGGGTCAGCCCTTTAACCTCATTCTAATTTATGTTCTAGCTCTGTTAGATACCTTTTTTCATTCCATCCATTATCAGGTGATTTGTAAAGAAATCTACCACAAAAAGCATATCATCATTTAAAAATATGCACAGAGCAAATAAAATGAAGCTTAATAACGTATACAATAGTATCACAGGGTATGAAGTCTACACAGATACCAAATTCAAACCAAAAGTAAACCTGAGTGGCAAGGCAGCTTTGACATCATTAAATCTTCAAATTTATTAACGCAGGATTATTCAACCAGAATTGCTCATTCTTAGCCAAAAACATGAAAAGTATCTATAATATACAAATAGTAAAGTGTGTGAGTACTCAAAAAGCATTTTCAAGCTCTATAAATGGTCACTGGGAAAAGATTTTGAAATTCAATTCTTAAAACTATATTTGAATACTGACATCTGTTAATAGTGTTCTTCTCTGGGGTGGATTATTGGGAACTTTAATTTCCTACATTATTTCTATAATATAAAAACAACCATTTAAAAACATGTATTCAGACTAGAAAATATGTATTGATTTTTGTACCCTTTAGAGCAGATTAGAAATAGGGTGTGAAAGGGATAGTGTAAAATAGTGACAAATCTACTTTGCAATATTTCAAAGGCATCACTGTCTCAGTATGGCACTAAGTCCCAAGTAGGGGATTCTTAGAATATCCCAGGCTGCTCAGAAGTTGCTTCATGTATCTTCCTCCCCATTCTGGATTCCTACGTCTCTTAGAGAATAACTATAATTAAATATCATATTTTCTTTTTTAACCTAGTAGTCAATTTAGTCAAAAATGTTATTATTATTTTACCCCTACTAAATGACTGTTTAGGAGTCACATGAACATGGGCTCAGTGCACAAGTTATAGGGGTGCAGTTTTCCACTGAGGTTGGCTTGAGAATGAGGGGGAAGGAAAGATTCTCTCCTCTCCACTGAAGAGGAATATTTTGTAACTCCCACCCATGGCCCGAGGTAAACTGTCTACATTTTAGAAAACCATTTCTTCAATGTCTTAGCACCTTTTAGGCCAGTCAGCACTAGTTTTTTACTGTCTGCCCAAATTTTAATGCTGTCAGATCTAGTTTAAAATAAGCTTCATATAACAGGCCTTAGTTTATATATTAGCTGGCAAAAGTCACAACACCCAGCAAAAGCACTATTGTGGACCTCACGCAGTGAACCTGGAGTCCGGGGCAAGACCAGGGCCAGGACTGAGGCCACTGAGACATGTTAATGATTTCATTTGTTCTGTCTGATGTATTTTTTGTTTTCCTCTTAGACCAATGTTATTACCTCTATGCTATTGAAAATTCAGATATCCTAGAATTATGATGAAACGGTCTTCTTTTCTTATATTCCATCAGCTGTTCAAAAGGTATACTATGTTTTGGTTTATACATATATATATTTAAATTAATTAATTAATTAATTTTTATTATAGTAAAACACATATAACATAAAGATTACCATTTTAAGCATTTTTAAACAATACAGTTCCGTACAATTGCATGGAATTAATTACATTCACAATGCTGTGTAACTGCTTCCTCTATTACCAAAATATTTTTGTCATCCTAAACATAGACTCTGTACTCATTATGCAATTCCTTCCTCCCCAGTTTCTGGTAACCGCTCATCTACTTCTGCCTGTGAAGGTTTCTTTTCTTTCTTTTCATTTTTCTAAATTGACCATGATAATTGTATGTATTTATGGAGTGCAGTATGATATTTGGGTACATTTATACAGCATGCTATGATCATATCAGGGTAGATGTTCTTATAAAGTTTTTGGTCGTTTAATTTGGAGGAGGGGGATGGGTGGTACACTTCTGTTTATTTGTTCTTTTGCTTTTCCTGGCTTTCCTAAGTGCCTTTCTATTGCCTTGTAGAGAATTAAAATATAGGCCTTTGTAGTTAATAGCTTCTAGCTTTTTAACACTTTTTGAATCAAATCAATTTCTGCTGTTCTACGTTTTCTGTCTGACTTGGGGACTATTTTCGACTTGTAGATGACAATATGGAATTCTTTGTCATTGACCTCAATGGATTGGTTCTACTGTTTCTTATATCTCAAACGTTTCTCTTTCTGGGTTTTCATGACTTTAGCTGGAGGACACTTTCAAGTAACTTCCTCAGAAAGAATGACTGAAAGGTAAATCTTCTGAGTTCCTCAATTTTAGAAATTGTTTTTATTTTGATCTCAGAGTTTAAAGAAAGCTTGACTGGGTATGAAATACTCATTTGAAACACTTGAAATATGAAAAGATTTTGATCGAGATTTGAAAGGATTGCTCCATTGTCTTTGCAGTGGTACTGATGAGAAATCAGGTGCTATTGTGATTTTTGTGCTTTTTTTGACAACTT
>NW_007731505.1:87592-90371 GCF_000696425.1 Galeopterus variegatus
CTAAAGGCAAGACTTGCACCCAGCTCTGTCTGACTCTGAAAGCTCATGCCTCTCCCATAACACTGTGCTGCAAAGACAAGTGGAAGTTTCAATGGCATGAATAATTAAGGTGAATATTTTTCCTGGGAAATACATACTCTTATGATGCAAACAAACTATAGAGGATAAAAAAAAAACTATAAAACTCTGAGCATATTTATGCAAACATCTTCAAATTAATCCAAGCAACACTATTGTTTATTGCACAGCATGTCTTTGTAGAATACTTATGAGAAGAGAAGACAGATTCTTGCTTATTTGTAATGGTCATATTTTCCAGCTTTGATATTTAGCATTAGAAACTTGTTTTATTGGCTTTATTTTGTAGTACTGTATCATTCTCCATGACATCTAGAATGAATAATTAAACAGGTAACTGTGAAACACTACAGAAATTAATTTTAAGAGGACAAATGGGATCAGGGAACATAGCATACACTGCATTTTACTGAAAACACCTTCAGCCATTACACTAAATAATCCATGTCACATCCTCTGTAATTTCCAGGGTGATTTCCTTTTGCCAGGATGACTTATTTCTGGCACTACTTGAGTACAATATACTAGGGATATGCATTAATGGTGAGTTTACTTTTTCAAAACAGAAGTTAAAGATTCTAAGGCAATCCCAAATTGCTGGCACCTTGCCATGATATTCATTCTTAATAGTGACAGAGAGAGTAAAGAGCAGCCACTGGCTTTATAGCCATCTCAGGTGACGGAGAGCTCTTGACAGAGCAGAAGCACAGGTAGGAGGGAGAATTGTAGGAGTTGGGAATGGGGAAGGAGAAATAGACCAGTCACTTGAGTGGAAGTGGTTATGCTTTATAAAGGCTGAGGCAGATGCAATGCTGGGTTTCCATTTATTTTCCTCATTAGTATCAGGAAAGCTACATTTCTTAGGATATCTTGCATGTAGGTGGGACTCCATGACTAACTTCTGGCCAATGGAATGTGGGTGAAAGTCACGAACACTTTCTAGGCCTGACCATATCGTAGTTGGAATGACCTTCTGTTCTTCAACGCCCCTCCCATCTCTCACTTACTTCCACCCCACCCAGAGTGAGCTGCCTCGGAAGCAAGGAACTCCAGGATGGCAGTGGAGCCACAAAATCCAAGGACTCCAGAGTTCTGAGCCATACCTCAGAAAAGAGCCACCCAGGAGTGCTGCCTATCCAGGAACACTCACATTGGACTTTTCAGGGGTGAGAAATAAACATTTACTGGGTTAAGTCACTGAGATTTGGAAGTTGTTTATTAAAACCCTTAGCCAAGTTTGTCAAGTATAGAGTCTAAAACATTGCTCATAATGGTCTGTTATACAATTCTCTGAAAAATATTTTCCAAGGTTGCTGAATCTTACCAAAGTGCACACTTAGTANTACAATTCTCTGAAAAATATTTTCCAAGGTTGCTGAATCTTACCAAAGTGCACACTTAGTACGGCATATTCTTCTCCAAATTCCTTAGGGAATAAAGACAATGGGTTAGCATGCTTCAGCATGTTTAGAAAATCATTTTTTAAATTGAAAAGGAGTCCCATGCTTCCAGTCATGGCCAACGTGATACATATACTAAAAAAGTGAATTTCTGGGCTATGTGGTGTTCAAGACACTGATTCAATTCATCGTATAGCAAAAGGGATCACACGCACAGTCAGAAGGGGTCCAGAAATGTAAGAATCAAATCAGGAAAAAGTCCCGAATGATAGCCTCAGAAATACAGTGAAAAGTTGTAAGCGAACATCTCATACTAGGCTCTTTATTGCTTCCTTCTCTGATCTTCACGCTTTCACTCTTTTTGCTATTGGTCTGCACTTCCTGCACACACGTGCTCTCCAGCAACATGGAACTGGCTCTTTCTATATGTATTCTGATTCCTAGGAAGGCCAAGCTCTGGAATTAGTGGTTTCTCCTTTAGTAAGGATTTTTGAGCCTTCTGGTGGGAATTAACAACTCTTTAGCTGGTTCCTTAAATCTGTTGTTCTGCCCATTTTTCTCTGTCCTGTAATTCACAAAATCATAGTGCAACTATGGATTACATCTCTTCCTTGCCTGAGAACCATTATGCCTGACCTCCTTTTTTCTCTAACCCTCGGTACTCATGCTTTACTTTTTGCTTTTGTGCCTGCTGATTAATTACTTTGCCTCTGCTGAAGATTACCAAACACCACCTAGACCCTCTCTGGTCTGTTTTCCCAATGCCAGCCGATTTCTGACTGTCCCGATCCTGGCTTCTTTCCATGTTTGGTGCTCAGGGTTCCCATGCTGAGACCCTTAGCTAGGTTGCCTCTCATGAACCAGGTTTGATGCAATGAGATACCTTCTTGGAAAGATAATGAATGTAATAAGGGGTCTCCATAGGGAAAGAGTAATTGCAATATTTGCCTAGCCTGCTATAGACCTTCCTCATAGTATACACAAAGTTGTCTTACAACCTTATTCCCTTCACAACCCTGTTCATACAATTTGAACATATGAAGTATACAAAACAAGACTCATGCAGTTCTGGTCTCACTCAATAACTATAAACATTACATGTCTACAGTATATTGAGTACCAACTGTGTTTAAAAGCTTACTTTTGGCTTTGGGAGACTCAGGATGAATAATGCTTTTACAACATATAAATAATAACAATAAAAAAGAATATTAAGCACTTTCAAATCTTCCAGAAACTGTGAGACTCATTATTTCCAATTTACAGATGATGAAGCTGAGATTCAGAGAGTTTAAGTAATA
>NW_007731505.1:90840-95250 GCF_000696425.1 Galeopterus variegatus
TATTAAGCACTTTCAAATCTTCCAGAAACTGTGAGACTCATTATTTCCAATTTACAGATGATGAAGCTGAGATTCAGAGAGTTTAAGTAATATATTCTCTGGGGGTTGAGGTTAATTCTAGCTGCATCCAAGAAATGCTGCAATGTTCACAAAGTCCTTCACCTAAACAAATATGAGGCAAGGCTCTGGCTTTCCGGGTTCTTCCATTTAAACCTTATGTTTTATAAGAATTTTTTAGTAAAATAAATGATAGTATTTCTGATCACAAATATCTCAGAAATTATTCAACACATTTAATGTCCATAATGTTCCTAGTAACCAAGTAAAATAGAATTTTAATATATTTATAGTAGATCTGTACAAAAAACATTTATAATCCAGTGGATAACAGTATTTGGATATTTTGAAAGTATTTTGTAACTTCCATCTCAGAATTTACATTACGCAGGGTTAACTGCAGCATGTTAGTAAACCCCCCCCCCCAAGAAACTAAAAAGCACACACAATTTTGCAAACAAAGTATATCCCATTGCTAAAATAAGTCTTTTATTCACTCACTTAAATTTATGCTTTATCTAATTTAAAGAGAGATAAATACAGAATTCAAAAAATGTTTAAACAAGTGAATTCAGTTATTTAGAACTAAAAAATCATAAATTTTATAAATGAAGATGGAAAGTCTGAAAGTAACAAAGGAGGTAACCATGTTAGACCAGAAAAAGTAATGAATACCTGATAAGGCTGTGAGGAATGACAGGCTATTCCTTCTTTGAAAGATTTTTGAATACCTAATTTCCTGGGAGTATGGTAAATACAGGAAATTATCCCTCATAGGTTTGCTCATGATTTATTTCTGGATTATTATTCTATGAAAGTTCATTAAGTAATATCATTACTGGGTTTAGTATTTTGCTAGATCTTTCCTCCAATTTAAAGTGCTTGGATACATGTCAGAATGTCTGTGCTCTAGAACACCCATACATGAATGTGTACACTTCTTTCCTAAGGGTGATTTTTTTTCATATACATTTAAAGAAATTTTCTGTTTCTTTTTCATTTCCCTAAATAAAATGGCAAAAAGAAATCTCATAGAAAATGTGATAAATCAGTTGCCTATTCACTTTCATTTAAAAGTGTCATGCCACAGAGCAAACAGCTTCAAAATTTCTGTTTTCCAAACAAAAGATCTTTGAATAAAAGCACGTTAAGAAAAGCCTTCACTCAATGATGTATAAAATTCCCTATTAAAGCATATTTGATATTTTGCTTTAGATTTTTTTTATTTATTTAAAAAATGTCTGCCATTACTATTAGCAACACGTGCTAGCCAAACAGTACTTTAAATCATCTTTCATCTGAGCTTATGGTAGGGATGCTAAGAGGATTCTATTTCAAAGCACAATGGATCTCAAACATCAAATAAATCTCCCAGCTACACATGAACCCAAAGGAAAGGCCCATCACCAGCATTTCCTGTGCACCACAGTAGGCTGTCACAAATAAGTAGATAGTCTTAAGCTTAATATTTGATGGCATGCACTACTTGGTGTCAACATTTCCAGCTCTCATAACAGTCACTGAGATCCAGCTTCCACGCAGTCACAATTCTACTTTCTTTTCTAGGGCACACTCACAAAGCAAAAGAAGAGGTAAGTTGACGGGAAAGGGCTTTGCACAGCTATTTTCTTCACTATCCCCAATCTGAGGCAAACAGAAGGCATCTGTCTTGAAAATTGCTGTCACCTTAGTGTTCCATGCTTTCCTAATCCTTATATTGGACTGCAGCAATCTCTTCCGTGAGAGCCAGCTTCGAGGACCCGCTGGTGCAGAACAGAGGCCACACAAGCCATTTGAAATGCGGGAGAGCCATGCCGTGCCCTGTGAGCTGCACTGGTTATGTATTTGCTTCCAAATGAAGTCAAGTTGATGTGATCTAAAAGGCCCTGTATTACATAAATTCTGGTTTCCTTAGAAATTGGCCATCTTTATGCAGCTCTGCTGTCATGCTGCTGCTAATAGTCCCTGCATTTATATTTCAGGGACATGAAGGAGCAGTGGGCCTAAACTGTTATTTTCCACCTGTTTCAACCCAAATATTCTTCAAGACTAGTTCAGGACCTTTTGTGTGAAAAGCATGCCCCCTTCTTATTGGTTATATACCAGTGAACTAAAATGCACTATTATTATAGTTTTATGACTCTAATTAGTTTGAATGTGTAAAGTGGGCTTAAATTATAAACCTAATTACACTGTGGTAAATGGTACTGTGTGAATGCATCAAATCACTGTTTTCTTAACTGTTCATAGATCAGCATGACTTTAATATATGGACACTTAGGTCAAGACAGTAGAGGCTTGGTAAGCAATCTTATGCATCAAAAAAGAGCTAAAGTAATTTTTCAGAATTTTTTTACATAGTTGTAGCATAAGAAAATAAAGACAAAATGAAATACTGTCTCACCTCTTTCAGAACACCTGTTATTTTCCATCTAGTGTTTCATATTAAGTTTTTTTCCAGATCCATATTAACATAAGAAAAAATTGTGACATGTTAAAAATTCAGGTGTATATTCTCAGCCAAAAGAATGATTTAAAATTAGAACTTATCTGCCTATGTACAAACCATCACTCCTGCTGTTTTTCTAGGAGAAATTAATACACACAGAAGCAAAAAAATTGTGACATGTTAAAAATTCAGGTGTATATTCTCAGCCAAAAGAATGATTTAAAATGAGAACTTATCTGCCTATGTACAAACCATCACTCCTGCTGTTTTTCTAGGAGAAATTAATACATACAGAAGCCTTGGCTACTCTAACAAAGTTTATGTAAACATGATTTTTTAAATCATATACAATCCATTAGAATTTGCTACTGGGGGGCTGGGTTGTTTCCATTCGAGACACATGGAGTAATGATGAACTGATGGCCATTGTAGCTCCAAGACAAGCAGTTCTATAAGGGTATCTATATTTTTTAAGAGGATAAAATAGAACAGTAAGGACTTATTGATTTCTTATCCATGCAACGATAACTGAGAGGTAGGGTGATATCACTTAGAGCGGTTGCACAGGATTACAGAACAACTTCTATTTTTTAAAGAAACACTGCACCATATTGCAAATAGAGACACAAAGAAGAACTACAGTTCCAATTAGGACAAAATCAGCCACTGCAGGCAATAAAACAACAGGAGGCATCACAACATCGATACCTGAGAAATACTGCCACTTGTTATCTAACCATATCGCTCACTCAAAACATTACCCAGGAGAATCAGAGCCAGTCTAAACATTTCAGAAACCATCCAGGGCCGTATGGCACACTATTCTTCAGACCTCAGGAGTAAAAGTTAGCCAGAGCCTACTGACATACTAAAATGATTTATTATCACAGGGCTGAACTAATGCATTCTGCTTTACAACTCTCCTGGCAGTCCAGGGGAGAGGCTGCGTTTATTACCTACAGTACATAATGCCTGCTGAAGAGCTCTGTATTATTCATAAGACCGCCTTTTTTGTGCCATCGTAATGCTGATAAATTATGAAAAAATGCATATTTTATTTCAATTTATAACATATTGTTGTATACATATCAATACATCACATTGCAGCAGGCGGAGCAAGTATTGCTGCTGACAGCTGTTGACGTGCTTCAATAAAGCCCAAACAAAGGGGCTTCGCCGATAACCCTAAGTCACAACTAGCATTCCAAATAAAAAGCTACTTCCTCCTCTCATAATACTTAGAAGAGATGTGCAGAAATGTCAGTGCTACATGAGGGAGAAACTTTGGCGAAAGCCCTTAGAGATATATGTAATTTTCTACCCATATTCACGGGGGTAGGGGTGCATCTTCCATGTTAACAGTGAGGCTTCTGCAGGAAGTGTAGCTCAAGTAAAGAACAGCAAGTCTAATTTATGAAGAAGAGTTCCTGTCGATGTGCTATTATCTTATTATTTTATTTGGTTTCTTTCTCTTTCTTTTCTTGCCTCAGATGGTGAAGTGCCTAAGTCTAAAAACACACTTGGAGAAGGTCCTTAAAGAAGGCTAGAGATTTTCCATGAATTCAGACTTTGCAGTTTTCAATTTTGCAAGTCATGTTCACGTTAAAGAAATCAGACCGAATAGCCAAATAGTATTTGGATCTTTGCAAATAAATTTAGTATTTTCCTTTCTGATTCCATGTATAAAGGAATAGTTTAAATACGGTGAATAAAAGCTAATTTGAGGGTAATTGATATTTTTAATACAGGCAAGTTTCTTTTAGATATCAAGAATTCAATTGATACAATTCTGAGCTGAAAAAGAGTTTAGAGCTCATCAGTTTAACTACTTCATTTTACAAATTAGAAATCTTATCTCTTATAGGTTATGACTTTAGCAGAACCACGATTATGACTCTACAGAA
>NW_007731505.1:95735-97702 GCF_000696425.1 Galeopterus variegatus
TAGAAATCTTATCTCTTATAGGTTATGACTTTAGCAGAACCACGATTATGACTCTACAGAATCATGATTAGAATGCAGGGTTGTCTCCTTCTAATTTAGTCTTTCTATTATTCCAAGTGGCCTTTCTGGAATTTAAAATGCTAACATATATAAGATTTTTAAATGACTTAAATAGTGCTTGGATACAATTATCTATGTCTGCATTTCATAACACCAAAAGAAGCTGCTGCCTGGGATCTTCTGTAGGTGCTAGTTAGAATAAGAAGGCTATAAAAGCTACCGTGGGTGTATATTTATGTCTAAATAAGGAAAATTTACTGATTAAAAAATAAAAACAAGTGACATCAATTTCAAACCTAGATAACACAAAGACCACAAAAAGGAAGTATAAAATACTAAATGGTTAGAACAGAACAATATGCCATATATTTAAAAATGTGGACAGTCATCATTTTGTGTGCATGTGCCATGTCATTTATGTCATCAGACTCATTTACTACACTGAAATCCTAAGCTGCTGCTATGAAATGAATGCCTCTCACTGTCCTATGGGTCTTCTGCAAACAGCAGTAATGCCCAAAGCAAAGACTTCTAGTGAACACCCAAACATTTACTCTTCCTGGTGTTGACACATCCATTTACACATCCAGATAGCCACTTGTGCCTCCAAGAACAGTGAGAGGACTGGAGTGTTATTTAAACAGCCTGCCTTCATTTAATGGAATGGCATTGAAGAATGGCCATTGTATGCTATCTCACAGACCTTAGAATACGTGCCCAGTTTATTATGCAAACCAGGTCATGGATAAGCTGGGGGAAAATTAAACATGAAAAAAAAAGAGAGAGAGTCTTTAAAAAAGTTGAGGGTGGGTGCTTCTCCCCTGGCTGCTGAAGTTTGCAGTGGGCTCAACCCCTCAAAAAAAAAAAGATCTACAAAGGAGAAATAGGACTTTCTGAGCTATCAACATTCTTCTTTAGTGTCTGCTTTAGAACCTAAGAATCAGATTTCACATTGGTGTTTTCTACCAAATAGAGTGACAGCCCTGCAGACTGACGGAGGAAAGAAGTCTTCAAATTTTTAGAAATCTTTCTAGGTGCCCGGCAGATATCCTTTTATTAGTCATTATAGTCTCTTTTTAGACTGTCCTCAACACCTTTATAATGATCTCCAACTCTATTTCTTTGTGTAGAGCTAGGGCTCTTTTACCTGTCCGTTGTCCAGACTGGGTCACAAACCATTCACACGCCAGGCTGGGTCACCAGACCCTACACGTGCAGGTCTGTGAGCTAGGTAACCGGCAAACAGGCCCTTGGAAGCTGTAGGTTGGAAAGCATGGCCGCCCGGGCAGTGGTGGCTGCCCAAAGCAGTTGACTGCCAGCCAGCCTGTTTCACAAACTCTCTCTGAAGAACACAAGAAATAGCAACAAAACTAAAAAGATACGTTGGCGTGCATACGCACTAACTCCACACAGACACACACACACACACACACACACAATTTGCTTACAAAGGATGTGCTGACCCACACCTAACCAGATCTGAGCTGAGGGCCGTGACCAAACTATTCTACTTTCCCAACACTGTTTCAAAAAATCTTTTTTCTTCATTGAAACATCAATATTCATTTAAAAATGATTTCCACATTTTCTGTTTAAAAAATTCACATTTCACAACTGGGGTCAGGTTCAGTTAATAGTCTCACCTAAGGACATAAAGACTTACTCAGGTTAAAAAAAAAAAAAAAAAAAAAAACAAAAGCAAGCTTTCCCTAGAGAATCCCAAATAGAAATTAATTAATTCAATACTGGTTGTTCCTACCTGTTGCTGGGAATTAGTGCTTATCTTTAACCAACACGATCACCATTTTTTATACAGTGAAGATTTTCTGCTTCTCACTTAGAAGTTCATAAATTGCGTCAAAGTGTTTTAGCTTTTTTTTTTTTTTTTTTTTTTTTTTTTTTTTTTT
>NW_007731505.1:98069-118356 GCF_000696425.1 Galeopterus variegatus
GGGAGCGCCGCCACGCTTCCCAAGCGGCGCACTATCCAGTGCGCCACTGGGCCGGCCCAAAGTGTTTTAGCTTTTTAGGTTTTAAAAACTATCTACTCTGTGTGAGCAAAATCAAAGCTAAGGTGACTAGACATACTATTTTGACAATTTCCTTTCTTTTTTTATTGTTTAATTTTCATTCTTAAAAATAATTTTAGGCCAAAGGGAACTGTAGAAGTCCCTCTAATCAACATTCTTATTTTATGAGTAAGATGACTTACGTCATGAATGTTTGACTTAGAGTGTGAAAGAGCAGCAGTTCTCAAACTTTATCAACCCAAACATTTGAAAAAATGTGCATACTCAAACCCTGCATATAACTGACTTCTCAATTCCTTCTGAGAGTCACTAAACAAGAATCCTAGCACACTGATTTTTTAATTGTTATTTTTAATTGACACATTTATGGGATACATTGTGATATTTGGGTACATGTATAGAATGTTAGCACAATGCTATTTTCACAACTGTCTTATTTTTGATGTCCCAGAGTTACAAACAAGGCAGGATATTTACATGGGACCTTTTCTCTCTTTGTTTTAGCTGAAGGCCCAAAGGCTGAGATAAGGGCCATTATCCCTGCTTCCTGGAGTAAATGCTAGATCACCACACAGGATTTGCAAAAATGATGTGCCCAAACAAATACCGAGACCCTTAATTCAATCCATACTTAGAAGGTATTTAGAAATTAGAGAGGCTAAGGAATGGGGCCATTTTGGACAGAGTTTCTTTGAATAAAGTTAGAGAGCTGCGGCATCTTCCCACGGCTCCCTTACTTCTAGCCTGAGTAAGGGGAGCTTCATGGGAACTACTACTGGGGAAGGTGTAACTTTGAAGGAAATTGGGATTTTGATTATTAAGATACTGTCTTTGTAATTAGAAGTGACTAAAGCCACAGGACTGCTTTGACATTTCATCAACGGTATGGAGATAACTGGCCCTCCTAGCAGGATTTTAAGGACAGTGGAAGGAAAAATAATGCTTTATATTGGACCTTATTGAATTCTGCTCTTTCAAGGTAATCGTTACACAAAGTAACCTTTTGTAAAGTCAATAAACCTGTTCATTTAACAGACTGCTAAGATTAACTAATGCCTGTACATTAACCCATCTCAACGATTAACCTTCCACACAAAAGAAATTAAAAAGTCGCCTTCCATTTGGTGGAAAACATTATCCTGGATAGAAAGATGACAACTTTCTTTTTCACTGCATCTTGTGTCTATTTTTTCTTCCATGATTTTGAATATAAGGCTCGGCTTAGAGAATATATCCAACCGTGGCCTTATAAAAAGCCTGTACTCCATTCAGTCCTATTACTTTATAGGTCATGCATGTATCAGAGGGTAAAAATCATTTTAACTTTGAGTAGAGCCAGGGAACAAGAGAAAAAGAATCACCTTAATGTCCATGCAAACATATCAAGTGCCAAAGGTCTGTGTTGACTTATGGCCACAGCTTTTACATCTAAGAGAGCCATTAGCATAATTGGCTTTTGGATCAGATGGAGGCCATTAGCCTTAAATTTTTTGCTGAGAACTAAAATGTCTAACTAATATCCCTTTTATTCTACATTACCTTTCACTTGCTCACATAAATTATCTTCCTCTCTCCTAGACATAAGAAAAAAAAAAGTCATCTTTACCCATATGGAACCTCTGTGTGTGAATTCTATCCTCGGCTGCTAATCTACCAAAGAGAAATTGATTTCCTCTAACAAACATTGCTTCTCCTACACACCAAAGAGCAGCATTCTCCTCAGTCGTTGCAACCAGAGCCGTTCACCAAGCTTATTTCAGTTGGAGGTTACACTTTCGTTCCAGTGGTGACTCCAGATTAGTGTCAGCGCAGCTGGGGATCACTGATTAGTCCAGCCAGTCTGGTCCACAGAGCCATCACTCACCCACATGTACCAGAGGAGATAACGACACAGTGAGCTAAGGAGAAGAAGAGATGGGAACAAGAAGGCTGGCCATCTGTTTGTAGACAACACACCTGGACTGTGAATTAGCACCTGAGTTGAGTGCACAGGGCTGGGAATGAAAGCTGCCTCTTCCCTCAGGGGGGAGTCCGCCCCTACAGTGCCTGAGCTAAAGTATCCACCCAATACTCACTCCCATTTTATTTTCTGGACCAGAGGAGATAACGACACAGTGAGCTAAGGAGAAGAAGAGATGGGAACAAGAAGGCTGGCCATCTGTTTGTAGACAACATACCTGGACTGTGAATAAGCACCTGAGTTGAGTGCACAGGGCTCGGAATGAAAGCTGCCTCTTCCCTCAGGGGGGAATCCGCCCCTACAGTGCCTGAGCTAAAGTATCCACCCAATACTCACTCCCATTTTATTTTCTGAAATAGCCCTGTATTTAGAGGCAGCAGGATTATGTTTAGCATTATAAATTAACTAAAACTCCATGAAAAAAAAAAGTGTCATTTAATGGGAAGCGGGGTTTTAGGTCCCAGTTCAGACGCTTGGGTACTCTGCCATCTGCTGGCTTATGTACAGAATGTTTAAAATGCCTGTGCGCACTCACTATTGGGTTTTTCATTGTTCAGCTGAATTTATGAAGTTGATTTTTTTAAATTGCAAGTAAAAAGGATATACTCAATTCGTTGCTAGAAATGAATCTTTTAAAATAAATGTTTTATTTTAGAATAGATTATACTTAGAGATAAGTTGTGAATATGGGAAGAGAGAGTTCCCATATACCACACCTAGTTTCCCCACTGTTAACATCTTACGTTAGATGGTATATTTGTCACCCTAACTAACCAATATGATAACATCATTATTAACTAAAGTAGAATGTTAAGGAAAGCAAATACAGCTGAGGCTGGTTTATCCGCACAAACACAGGGTAGCAACCGCAGGTGGATGCTAAAAGCAGCTGACATTCCTGCCTGACACTGTGCTTACTGCCTTACATACCATATCTTGTGTGATTCTCACAGCAACCTACAAAATAGGTATTACTATCTTGTTATCTGTGATTTCGCAATCAGAAAAATAAAACTCATAGTGAGCGATGCTGGCTCTGACATTAAAAGCTGTGTAACCTTGGGCAAGTTTTATTCAAAGAATGTCTCATAAATTTATTGCAAAGCTTTAATCAATGAACACATGGGAAACATTTAGCAGTATCTATGGCACATATTAAGCATAAAATAGTCCCCAGGTCGATCTGAGTCTGAGGCCAGAGTTCACTCCTTAAACCACTATGACACATTAACCATAATATACTAAGTAGAGTTTTTAAAACACCAGAGAACAGCTTATTTGTATATTTTATTTTCTCTTATGGTTTCTACTGTCTTGCATTAGGCCAATGTTTCTCTCTCTCTCTCTTTCTCTTTTTTTTTTCCTGTTATCTCCCAACCCCCTTTCCCAAGAAATTTCAATACCACAGATACACTGTATATTTGTTTACATACTATGGTCCTTTGGAGGACCACAAACCATTGTTATACCTGTTTTTCTGCCCTCCAAGAACCAGTGTTTGCCCCTTTGGGACTTACATTATTTCCATTGAGAATGCTCTGGGCTTCCCATACCATTCACATCCTCTTAATAACTATGAAATCACTACTAGTCAACTGCATCTGCCAAGACAGAAACACATAAATCTGGAGCTTCCCATGCCTGTAACCTTTCAACCAATTCTGAAACTCACAAAACCTCTCATGGTCTTCCCTATTCTCACCTTCCTCTGAAATCACCTTCAATCTTCACACCAAGCCTGTACACTTGCTCTAAATTATTTCCTTAGTCCCAATTATGCTCCATTTTTCTTTCAACAACCCCCCTTTACACATATCACTGAGACCCTAACAGTCAGATATTGAAAACTCTCTCCTAGTCTTAAGGTCAGTTATATCTGGGTTTGAATCCTTCACTTATTATGTATTTATCCTATCTCCTTATATATTATCCTATCTCCTTCACTTATTATGTATTTATAGCCTTATATATAATAAAATAACCCCTCAGATTCTGGCTTTATAAAAGATCTCTACAAGACACTCATAAAATTTTAGGGGAGATAGATAAATAACACCAAACACCTCGCACAGACCCTACCATGCAGTGGGTGGTGTGTGTGAGAGGGTTGTTCTTTTCTCCCTACCCCGTCACTACACTGAGCTTGCTTCTTCTAAGCATATTACTCAACCTACTACACAGGTCATGCCAATGCCTTGGCCATTAAATCATTTAATGGGAAATAACTGAAGGCTTGAATTTTTGGCAATGAAAACTAAAAAATGTTGGGACTTACATTCTAGTGGGAAATTTCAAGTACAGTGATAAATAAGTATACAACAAGTGGTGATAAGTACTATGAAGAAAAATAAGGTAGTTAGAGAGTTATGATGGAGAATAATGCTAATTTGTATAAGGTGATTGGACAGAGGCTATCGGAAATGTGGACTTTTTATCAGAGACTTGAATTAAATGAGGTAATGAGCCACGCAGTTCTCTGGGATAACTGTCATTAGGCATATCCTCTCTCTCTCTCCCAGAGTTGCCTCTAGAGTCAGTTTGATCCTATGCCAATCACGGATCTCAGCTTAGTCAAGAATTAAAATATTGAGCATTTTTATCAAAAGCACAGATCCAGACTATATGGATACATCAGCTCTCCAGGCTGAAAATGACCCATTAATTAACTCCTGGTTATGAATCTACTTAAGTAATACTGTCAGCCAACATTTTTCTGTCTATAATAACTCAGCAAGAGATTTTGCAAATATTTGGCTAAATTTAGAGTATTTCTGTCTACCACTTTTGTCTGACAGCTAGTCCAGTGATCTAGTAAAAAGGGAAGAGAACTAATCTTTAGCAATTTTCAGATATTTGAAGGACTTGTACTGTGTGGACAGCCCGCAGAACTTGGGCCAGGGAATGCTGATTATAGGGAGATATATTTGGCATAATACAAGAAAACATTTCCTAATGGAGCCATCCTGAAGAAGAAGCAGGCTGCCTTGCGAGGTCTGCTCCCCGTCACTGATTCAGGTGTTTCAATGGAGTCTAGGGAGCCAGCAGGCAAAAATGATGTCAATATCACATAGACTTCAGATGGTGTTTCTGAAGAAGAAGCAGGCTGCCTTGCGAGGTCTGCTCCCCGTCACTGATTCAGGTGTTTCAAAGGAGTCTAGGGAGCCAGCAGGCAAAAATGATGTCAATATCACATAGACTTCAGATGGTGTTTAAAGGAGGACTTTTAATGTCCCTGAGAGTCTGTGGTACTATATTTGCTTCCAAAGTACCCTCTAATTCAGAACTTTTACTAACTCAGGGAAATCTTTCTTTCTAGTTTAAACTAGAAAGTGTTCACCAAACATAGAAACAAGCTCAGCATTTAAAAGATTTTCCATTTATAATGATCAAATCTGTACATTTCCATTCAAACTGTACCTTGATGTGTTGTCAATTTAATTTTTAAAGGATTGCTATTTTAAATACTGTTTGGTATTAATGAAGTTATAAAGTCAATAATTTTAACTATACAATACACAGAGCAGTTATTAATAAAATAAATTACTGTTCTATTAATGAAAGAATAAAACAACCCTGACATTTGCTAAAGAAAAATACCTGCTTTACACACACTCATTTGGATGACCTAGTTTTTGACAGGTGGCTACAATTTATTCCACCACTTACTGGCAAAGTAGTTACCCTAGTCCACAACAAAAATAAATAATAAATAAATAAATAAATAATGTCCTTACTTAAAAGGTTATATGAACTTAACTTAAATGCCATGTCCCATGTCTAAGAAGGCGAGACCCCTTTTATGACAAAGCAGAGGAAAGACAAAATGAACCCTATATTTCCATGGTTGCTGACCAAGCCTTGCTTTTCATGGACTTACGCTTTAGATCTTGATGCATTAAGAAAAATGATAAATGATAATGGGTTGACATTAAGGCATAATTGCTGAACTAGTTCTTTGGCATCTGCTGCAGTGGAGGTAAGTTTAATGATAAATTGCATACATTTGGTGTTTTTCTACGATAATAAAACATGTTTTAAAGTCAGCCATAGTTTTTGCTGGTGGATCTGACAAAATATTTTATCAACTAAAAATATGACTTTATATTTAGTCTTTTTTAAGGTTTTCTAAAAATTCCTAAAATTACTAACTTCTGATTAAATATATTTTTTCTTCAGTGAAATAGCTTGTTTATTGGTTTCTGCATCACTTACAGAACAATGCTAGGAATGTGGGTTCCTTACTACCTTCATCATCCTTTATCATTTTCCCCATCTCTGCTGTACACCCTATGTTTAAGTTGCAGTTAAGGCTATTTGTTGTTTTCTACCATGTCATGCTATTTTATTCTTTTCTCTCCTAAGTTCACTATTTCTTCTTCTCAGAACACCTCTTCCTTCTTTATATGTCTGGGGAACTGCATTTCAGAATTGAATTATAACATCTTCCACGACACTCTCCCATCCAAGTTTTATCATTATTCCTCTTGCTAGAACCCTGTTTCATGCATACTTCCATTGCTGTACTTATCAAACTGGATTATAAATCATTTTTCTTCTGTGTATATTTTCCTTTCTAGGTTGACAATAGTTCGAAAGCAGAAACTGAGTCCTTCTGATATTTCTATCCACAGCATTTAGCAATTGCCTCATTAAAATATACATTTTTGAATGAATAATTGGATGCTCAATATTTTGCTCATTTTCCACACCATTATTGCTTAAATTTAGCATGAACAGACAACTAACTGAGGCCCAGACAAGTTTAGGTAAGATGCCAAGAAAGGGGGGTTTTCAGGAACTGAGACTGTAGTTCTCACTGGCTGCAGAAGTTAATTTCCTCCGATTTGTTTTGATCAGTGGGTCTTTAATGTGATTTCTGGAAA
Source organism: Galeopterus variegatus (assembly GCF_000696425.1). Classification (NCBI taxonomy): domain Eukaryota; kingdom Metazoa; phylum Chordata; class Mammalia; order Dermoptera; family Cynocephalidae; genus Galeopterus; species Galeopterus variegatus. The sequence goes on from NW_007731505.1 coordinate 104,991, forward strand.
TTCAGCTGAACAACCATCAGCACCTATACTTTGCTGTTTTCTTGCATGTACACCAATTTAACTGACTCTCCCCCTGTCCATACCAGATGCCTTTATGGGACGATTTGACTGACACAAAGGAGATAGGAAACAAAGCACTTGCTAAGCAAATATGTTGTGATAAAATAAATATAAAAATTTAATCCAAGCATGGAGAATATTTTTATAACTTTCAAACCAGTGATGAAGTTTAAAAATTTTTTCTGGCAGTATTGGTACCTGTGTTTTTAAAGAGTATCCATTTTTTACCAGAAAAGTAGACTGTATTTATTCTACACTAGGGTGCTTTCATCTTGGGAGAAGAGAGAAATAATTTCTGGCATAGGTTAAGGCAATTAGATCCATGACCCTTTAAAACAGTTTTAAGTAGTTGCAAAGATTTGATACTCATTTAATACAATGAATGGGCCATTATAGTTATGATGCTTTAAATTTAATGTCAGACAGGTCATTTTAGAATCAATACATATGATCTGTGAATTGTATTTTATATGTATTCTACTTAGGAATAGTTTATTTGAAGACCCAGATCTATAAGTTTTGATTAAATTAAAAATTTTCATAGTCAAAAAAGCTAAAACATTTTCACCACTTGGTTTTGGGCTTATTAACCACATATCATTAGCACTTTGGCCTTAAAACTAAAAGAGGTTATTTATGAATTTTGTATTCCTAAAGTTAACATTGGTAGAGGGGGGAAAAAAGCAATTAATTAGTTGAATGGACATTGAAAAAAATCCTTGATTTTTGTTGTTTATGTCAATTAAGAAAATAAGTTTAAATGTCTGCTTATCATTCTCTTTCATGCCAAAAAAATATATAAACTCTATTCAGTAGAGAAAGAAATTGCTTTTTTGAGACTTTCTGTGTAACAGCGGCTTATGTAAACATAGAAATGGTGTTTCGAGGTCATTTGGTACTTGTGTATACTGAAATATAAGGATCTTTTATGACATCAAAATAATGAAAACAGGCCTGGATGGCATGTGTTTTATTTCCATTTTTCTGATATTCTCTAATGATAACCATAAGGTTCTCTGAGGGGCATGTATTTGTTTTCAATGCAACTGTAATAGAACGAAGGGAAGCTTTAGCTTACTAACGCGCTGCATTTCTAATAATGCAAATGTGAATTGTCATCCCTGATTTATGCTCATTAATCAAAATGGCAAATGCATGTGGACTAATAGAACGAAGGGAAGCTTTAGCTTACTAACGCGCTGCATTTCTAATAATTCTTTCCATCCACTTGCAAATGTGAATTGTCATCCCTGATTTATGCTCATTAATCAAAATGGCAAATGCATGTGGAGTGCAGAATCAGGGTCCAGGCTGTTGTCTGAAAATGTGATCAATCATCACTGATTGGCATTTTGAGTTAAACTATACAAGAATGTGGAAAAACAGATGTTTGCTGGAAACAAAGGAAGGAAGTTAGGGCCAAGAGGCTGTACTTGGCAAGATGCAAAATGTTTAAAACAGAATAGGCAAGAAATTCTTGAGTTTTGAAAGAAGAGAACACAATTATGTAAAACACAGGGCAGACCGACTTTTAAAAACCACCTTGATGTGAAAGATACCTTTAAAACAATGCCATAGATGCTTAAAAATGCTACCTGCAGTTGTGATTTAATGAGGCCATGAAAATAGGACTTGACCTATATTTTTTGTACCTAAGAGAAACTAGCTAAGTGTAATGAGAATAATCTATTCATAAAACAAAACACTTGGAAGATATTTAATGTATCCTCTACCTACTCTGTGCTTTGTGCTGAGGGTGGAGTGGGGAGTGGATTTATTAAATCAGTTTTTTGAAAAGTCTCTGGATATAGTCACTCAAGAAAAAAAAAAACTATTATTTTAACCTGATGAAATGAGAATATATCTTATACCTTGAGACGTAAATAATATAAAACAGGAAAGAAAAACTAACATAAAAGCAAATTCTATAAGTCAAATAGAATTACTTGTAATCCTACATGTGATGCTATACTTTGTATTTCAGATTTCTAAAATAATAATAATAGTAATTTCTAACTGTAACAATTAACAATGTTTTGGCCTGTTAACAATCAAAATCACTATGTTGTCTTATTTTTAAATGTAAAGTTGTTACTAAACCACTTTAAGAAAGAACGATTCTCCTTCAGAATATTAGTTTCCCACTATATATACTGAGTTTTTATACTCTTATTACAATATGCATACAACAAATATTTTGAGATTGCTGACTCACTGAACAAATTCATAATTCATAAAATGAATGAATGAATTTTGCACGGAATCTGTATCATTTCTTCCAACTGTATACATCTCTATTTTATCCTATTAGGATATAAAAATATTAAGAAGCAGTTATTACAAAAGTGAATACATTTATTATGAGGTTAATCAATTAGTTTGGAATGATGAATTCTTAAATGGCAATGAAAGCAAGATAAAAGCAAATGAAGATTCCAATTTCATATCTCCACTGAAAGTAGGCAGCAATTTTGAGAAAGCCAAAAATTCTAGGCACAGTGTTTTTAAAATTAAAGAAATAAACCTCTTTTGGTAGGCAAGCCATTTAAGTGCTTTTGTGACTTAGTTATCCTTACTATTAAATTAGAGAATTAGATTTTCCCAACAACCTCTTTAAGCTGCAAAATTCATTATCTGAATTTCTGTAAGTTGCTTAAATTATTACATACACTGAAAATCTAATTCTAAGCACACATGTGCACACACACACACACACACACACACAACCAATGGGCCCAATCTGAAAATTAACCTGAATAATAGCAATGTTAATTGGGCAGGAGGCATGGTTACATCTCTGAGCTCATTTAACATATAACAATCTTGGAGATGGGGAAAAAATTATCTCTACTTTAGAGATGAATCACCAACTCACCCATAGATATTAAATAGCAAACCTACAATCTGAATTCAAACCCAGGTCTGTATGACTCCTAACTCTTTCTCCTGTACAACAATGATTCATTAGAATTTATTCCAAAAACCAAAGAGAAACAGAGAGAAGGAAGGAGAGATAGAGGCACTTTATCTTATATGACATTTAATGGACTTTCTAGAAATTTTATAACAATTTTTTTTATGTGTATCAGAATACTTATTACAGCTCAAAATCTAGTGTGACTTGAACTCTTCCCCAACGATAACCCATTGGTCTATGCATAAAAAGGTTTTACTACCCTTAATCTCCCATCTTATTTTTTATTCAAAGTTGGACTTTTCATCCTTCTTTGGAATGTCTCAGGAAACAACACAGTCTGATGCAGGGAGCTACCAGTTGGTGGAAAACTTCAAAACACAGCATATGACGTCTTTAACTCTGGCACACTGTGACAGAACATGCAGGAACTGACGCCAGCCTCACAATACTTTTTACACCCTGTAATATTAAGGCTCTCGAATTGCTGAAATATATTGAAAACATTTTATTTTACAAAAAAATTCTATTTTGAATGGTTTGTTTAATTTAGATCAGAGGTGTTTTCTTTTTTCTTCTCCTACAAAAAAGATTTTCATAGAACCAATCAGTCCTGTGTAATTGGGAAGGCATCAGAAGCTGTGCAATCCACGCTCTGGTGACAAGGTTCTGCTGGAATCAATTACACTGGGCTGCAAGAAGCTATCTGCTTCCTGTATGATACATAACATCCAGCTTAAATAGTATCAGCACTAATAAGCTGCTCTTAAGTTTCTCTATAGCTTTCTCTAGGGAGAATTTGTTACTGTCAGTCAGCTGTCATATGCTTATAGTATGATTAATGAATCATATTTGGGTGATTGACAGTGAAAGTCTACTTTATAGAATGTGTCAATCATTTTTATAGTCGCTTTCCATTTTCATGGACACTAGCAATACTGTCCTCAGATTCAGAACTATTATAACTTCAACTCTGTTTGCCGTAGGCCACTAGCTACACAAAGATCTGAAGATTTTATTTCATTTCTTTTTATGAAGCTCTAGGCTAAACCCAAATATCCTTGTTTGCTTGCCAAGCTCAACCAATAGCTAGATAGAAGGAGACAATACATTTCAAGTGAAAAGTTAATGACTGAGGGTTATTATACAGATTATATTATCCAGTTGATAATTTATAAGGCAGGGTACAAAGAATGGAATGACTTAGTTTTAATCATGCAATATTCCATGCTTTTATTCTTCAATGTTTGATTCTTTACAGTCTTTTTTTGGTCCTTTCTCAAACTTAATATTTAATTTGAACTTTTAAAAATATGCCAACTTCTTCAAGTGAAGGGTACACCATTGAAATAATATTAATGTAGTTAAAGAATAGAGATTTCATTTGTCTGGTTCCAAAATTCTTAACGGTATGTTGGAAAAGAACGATATGTTTAAGTGGAAATTATGACATGATTTCTTAATGTGATAGATCTCTTTAAGTTTCTAAAACTGTACATACAATAAAGCTTAACAGACAACTATTTCTTTTTCTTTTTTTTTTTTTTTTCGTGTCCGGCAACGGATGGCAACCCTCAGTGTCGTGCCCATACCAGACCGGTACCGGACCGGGACCGGCAACAGGATCGCAACCCTCGGTGTCGCGCCCGCACCTCGCTCAGCCAGTGAGCGGGAACCGGTCTGTATGTGGGATCCGAACCCTCGGCGGGAGCACCGCCACGCTCCCCAGCGGTGCACTGTAGCAGTGCGCCACCGGGCCGGCCCCAGACAACTATTTCTGAAGAAAAAAAAGTCAAAGATTTTCACACCTGGGAAAACTATAGGTAATGAGACCATAAGAAAGAGTCTAGCATCGGTAATGGGTATATTTTACTTTCATTTGGAGTCTGAATGGCTTGGCCAAGGAAACAACATGTGTGAACAGGAGACAGAACTATGCCAACTCTGTTTTTTTGCTTCTTTTTCTGTTTCTAGTGAATTCAGAGACATGTAAAAACACAAATGCAACCATTTTATTGGCCATATGAGGCAACACAATATGAAAGGCTATAAAGTTTTGTGCAAGATCTGATCTCACCTTGTAGCTGTTTGATTTTTGGCAATTTGCTTAACTTCAACCAAGTCTCCTATTCTGTAAAGCTGACACAACACTACTTGGGGCCATGGGTGTTTTGGGATTTAAATAAAATAACATATGTTAATAACCTGATTTGGTGCCTTGCACATCGTAGGAGCTAAGTTTTTTTTAAAAATTTCTCTTTTGTATCTACCATTGAAGATGGTATAACAGGAATCTATCCATAGTATGCATAATGTTGCTTAATAAGTATTTGTTGAATTTATTTTAGTAAAGTCAGAGTAGTCCAGCATAGAGGTATCTAGTGTCCCCTGGTCACCATGGTAGCAATGGCAGCCTTGGCAATTACCTACATTGTGTAGGATTCTTTTTCTTTGGTGAAGGGATTAACAAAGCAAATTTCTTACTCATCCCTTCACCTTCCCTTTGCCACCACTCCAATTTTTATCAGCAGCACAGAGAAAGGACCTTGGTAACATTTGATTCATTAGGAAACCCTGGTTCTCCCTCCTGTTTTTTCTGTTCCATATTCTTACATTTGTCTTTTCTATTGCTTTCTCCAAATACAAGATTGGCATCAAGGTTTCAAGTAATATGAAAGTGCCAGTCTACTAGTAACAGCTGTCTAGATATGAATTCTGGTCAGGATAAGTAGGAATGTCTGCTATAGCTGCAGAAGGGGGAAGTAAATTATGTATGCCAACTATTTTCCATTCTTATCCAAATCCCACTACAACTATATTTCTGTTTCGTTATATACTGAAAGCCATAAGCAGTTCTCACATTACCCACATAAAATTACAGCCAAAGTCTGGGTAGGTTGGTCATGAAGAGTTCATAGATCAGCACTAGAATTATTTTTAATTAGCAGCTTATATAGAACTGAAGAGTTCCATGAGCAAAGAATGCTTTGATGCGCTGAGATGATGGGCTGGTCATCTAACCCTACATATGGACAGAAAGATGGACAGACTAATAGAATTCTGGCAATAAGTAATAGAAAATCTGTTAATAAATTGGAAAAAGCATTTACTTTATGGTATTACATGAAAAACTATTCTTAAACTACTAACTCATATATTATCATTAAAAGTTAGTATCATTTATTAATGATACCAGACTTGGGTACTTTCCCAAAAAGCATTTTACTATTTTAGAACAAAATTTTCCTTTTCCAACAAGTAAACAACACATTTCTGGATATTTACACAGATTACACTGATGAAAAGAAGAGATTAGGCTAAGATTGTGAGTGCACCAGATCTAGAAAGCCTAAAACATTACAGGGACCAGCTACTACCTCACTTCTATTTTGGCCAGCATTGGTCTTCGTGCCATCTTCCCTGGTTCATAAATTTCTAATATTCTCCATAGTCTCTGGTTCAGTGTTTCACAAATGTGGAACATGTATGTTGATAAAATAAATTAGATAGCTTGGAATGAGTATTTGTCCTTCTGCTGAGAGCACTGAGGAAGCTGGAGCAGACTTTTCTCTCCTTGCATCTCAGGTTTGTAGTCATAACAGTGATGAACTTGCGCGCCGTGAAGGTGATGGGACATGCAGAATTTTAGGATTTATTTGGTCTTGGATCATGCAGGCAATAGGGGAGTTCTAGGTTAGCCCCTGGCCCTTCTCTGTACTGGGGCTTTTATGCTTTGGGCTCAGAATAAGTACTGGCAAAGGGTCCGGGAACACAGCATTAAAGGGGAGCTGTATAATTAGACCATTGTCTTAAAATACCTTTTCCTGAGATGGGTGCCTGACCTGGGTCAAACAGTGGCCTGTGATCTAGCTTCCTGCTTCATACTTGCTTCCTACTGCTCACAGGACCACTAGATGTAATTACAAATGCAAATTGCAATCTGTCTCATAATATCCAACTAGGTGCACATGTAAAATAGGATTCTCAGTTCCAGTTAGTATCAACATAAAGGGGAAAAAAGGAACTATCTTATTGATTTAAAAACCTCATCCCTCATAAACTAAGCAACACTGAGCCAAAGCAAATCCCTTTATTAGGAACTGATAATAAAAAGGCTTTGCACTGAATAATTTATTTTCACCTATGTATTTTTGTATGTATTTTATACAGATATTAGAGCCATCATAATTTGTTTTTTACTGTTTAATTTAATTTTTTAATTTAAAATATTTTAATATATTTTTATTGTTCCCTGATATTTATGGCACATCATCTGTTTTTCAATTTATGGTAATGGCATCCTTTATAATACATTTAGTTAAAAAAGTGATCCAGTGAATAAAGTACAAGTGATACATAGACATGGCTAAGAGAAAAGTTTGAAGGGCATTGGTCTAGTCCAAGTCCCAAAGACAGTCACTCTAACTTGGTTAATTGCCATCATTCCTTCACACGAGTTTAGACCATCGCCAGCCTTTTGTTCAAGAAGGCTACCGTGGGCCAATCAGCAGCTACCCCTATGCTAGGAACAATCCAGAACTGATTCGTTATAGTTTTGGAAGAAAAACTAATACAGTTCTTTAATGCCTAGTATTTTCCTTAAATGTTCAGTGTCATTTGGTGCAACATATTTTAATTTCATTCGCAGGATCCAAAACAAGATTTAAATTTTTTTTTTCCAATTTCATTTATAATTATTTTGCAGGGTACAGTGCATTGTTTCAATACATGCATGTACTGCACAATGAATCGCTTAGGGTAGACAGCATAGTTTTGAACCTGTTAGTCCACCACTTCTCTCCCCAACTCTTGTCCCCTCCCACTCCCAGCCTCTTGTAACCATTATTCTACTCTCTACTTCTATAAAACACGATTTCAGATAGGTCTTTGCTGTGCTTCTGGTAACCCATAGAACAGTTTCTTAACGTAAAACCCTATCCATGACATATTCATTCAGAATTATATTTGAATTAAGTAAAACTTGAAGATATATTAAATTGTTAACCGATTACTTGAGTTAAGATGTATTTTCAAGCTTACAAATGTGACTTGGGTTGATAATTGAGTGTTAATCTTTATTTATAAACCATGTATGTAAAATACGTATCCTTTAATAGAAACAATCAACTTTTAAAAGAAACCCAGAATTTCTTCACACAAATATGTAGATCTCTGAATATTTAAATTCCAAACAAGTTTGCTATTCATTGTCAAGTAATATTTTACATTATATGGTGGGAAAAAAGATCTTTTAAAATAAAATCTGAGGACATTTACTGCACTATCTATTAGTATCTACCAAATTGAAAACACATTTGCAAGATAGAAACCCAAATTTAGAATAATTTCTTTTATAACTCTAACTTAAAAGAAAAAAAAAAAGCTTAAATTCAGCTGAAGGTCTGTGTTTAAAAAAAAAACACTTGATAAAGGAATCAGAGTAGTAAATAATTCCTTTTGTTAAGAAGCCCATTTTCAAAGCTCACACAGGCAGGGTAATTCTGTGTTCTTTCACTAGTACATTTTCTCAGCTTCAAAGCAATATTATATTGCCCTCTAATGGATTTTTTGAACCACTACAGACCACTATGTAGATAATAAGAAAATAAGAGAAAAAGCATGTTTCAATGGCGATAGCAAATTTCCAAGAACTTTAACTAATATAAGGTTTGTCTTAATTACTATTGGTATGATACTTTATTCATTATGATTTTCAAACCAATTAATGTAGTCATTGTGTCAATTGTATACAACCAGGATGAAGTTTACTTTTATAAGCCAAAATCACTTGATCTTCTTTGCAACTAGATAACATTATTAGCTCTGCCAATAAAATCTTTTCATTATTTTATTATCATACAAAAAACTTAATGTGTTCATTGTACCTACAGCCCTGAGTAGTTACATGGCAGCAGAATGACAGAATTTAGATAGTTTTCCCCCCCTCTTTCCCCAAATAGGGATATTGTGCACATATTGTTAACCATAATTTTATATTTTCAAATAATGCTGAGAATTCAAAGGATTGAAAAGTTTGGTAAAAGGGTTTTATGGAGCCAGTTATTTTTTTGGGGGGGACAGCTTGAATTATATAGTCAGGGGTAGTTTTAATCAGAGATAAAAAAGCATGTTGATGGATAGATGCAAACCTATTACCAATACAGAGGGAAGGGAGGAATCTCCTTTATGAATTTTAAGATATGGGGTTATACGATAAATATTTATATTGCATAACTTTAACTAGCAATTAGCTTTCAAATTATTATTACTTTTTCGGGGGTGACTGGCCAGTATGGGAATCCAAACCCTTAACCTTGGTGCTATCAGCACCATGCTCTAATCGAGTGAGCTAACTGGCCAGCCCTTAAACATAATATAAGCACAAAAATTAGTATAATTACTAATTCTTCTTACCTACCCGCATTTTGCTTTCACCTCGTGGATGGACTCTATTTTCATTCTCTTTAAGTGATTATAGGATATAATTGAATAAAGAAAGATAGGCTATACCAGTACATTCTCCCTCAAAATGATATCATTTTGGCTGAACAATTGGTTTTATATATCTTATTAATATTCATATGTATACACACACACACTTTTTTGCTTGGAGAACTCACTAAAAGAATCAATAATAATTTTGAGGAATAATTCCAATTAATAAACAAGCCCATTTCAGGATTTCCTTTACCCAATATACAAACACAACCACAGTCCCTTTCGATGTATCATTGGGAGGATGATATAATCTTCTAACACTATGTATATTTTACTGAATAGTGTATACCATGTGGCTTAGAGTATTGATATACAAGTTGTGTGTGTGTGTGTATGTGTGTGTGTATATGTATGTGCATGTATGCTTGCTATTCCTGCTTCAAAAATAAGGCTTAAAATAGCAGCACAATTGATTTATCTATTAATCTTTAAGATTTGTCTTCTACTTAATTCTGAAATCTCAGACATCTTACCTTACCTTGCTCTCGTGATCTACCAGTTTTTCCTAGAATCAACCTAAAATGAGATTTAACTACTAAAATTATCTAGCACATCTAAACAGATGGTATTGTCTATGAACTAGTTTCTCCTTGTGTTTCCTCTGTCAATGATCACTTCTATGGTTTTACTCAATGTTGGTTATCAACCAATAGCAATTTCACCCTTTCAAAACTCAATCTTCCTTCAAAAATCATCTCAAATTTCATTTTTTCCATAGAAGTTGTACCTTCAAGCCAGCACCTCTAAGACCATGTTGATGTTATTACATAATGTACTATTGTAAGAATTGCACATTACAACACATAAAAATTTTTCCATGTCTTTCACTAACTTGAAAGTTCCTAAAGATCACAAACTTTGCATTACTCCTTTTTGTATACTCAGGGCAAGGACATTATATTTCATAAAAAGACACTGAACAGAAGCTTCTTAAGCAGAACCAAATTTATACTAACATGTCAGACAAGGACCTGATGGCTTTATATGTTGACTTTGGTGACTTTATCTTAACATTTGGCCATGGATGGAGTGTGGCAATGGTCCTTCAGCAGGCAGAGCTGTAATAATTGTTAGGTGTTACAGTGCTCTATCATCGGTGCCATTGGGTAGTAGGAAAAGAGTTTCAGAAGTCCGGATGCTGGAGAAGACAGTAAATTAGGGAATTGGACCAAACATCTGGGAAGCTTGAGGGAGTACAAATGGGATCATGGGGTGAGGCAATGGGAGGGTGAAGATGGGAGAAGGAATTGCAGTCACAGGATAAATGTCCAGATTTTAACGAGGAGCCATGAGACTCATCTTCAGCACTGAAGTCTGCCCCTGCCTTGTCACTCTGCCCTATTACTCTTGCTCATCACCATCAGTACTTTTCTCCGCATTCCCACATTCTCTGCCATGGTTCCACTAGTATAAGACTGTGTTTCTCTTTCTCATGTTATACCGCATTATATATAACAGGTTGAGTTTGGTCAAACTGAAGAGATTTCAAAACAACGAAAAAGGTAATATTCTGCTTTTGTAGAAAAATGAGATATGATTCCTTTTGCTCCTGAATCTTAATTAAGTCTGTGACTTCTGGTACATTAGAATTCATTTATCACAAGTTATTAGATTTCCAACAAGTAATCCACATGGAATGGGATTTATGCATTTACCCTTAGGTGATTTTAAAAGAAACCTATATCTGCCCCCCACTAAATCCTACAACTTACATTCTTCACAATTATACATTTGTCAAAATCCAACAAAAGTTAGTTTGTGATAAAAGTCTATGTAAATTAGTATCAGGAATTCGAGATAATTCCAGAACCTCTATACAATTTGTACATCAATAATGAGTCTACAGGACAGAATTCTACATATTTTCAAAGTAGGATGTGCTATGGAATCCATGAAGAAACAAAATAAATATAATGCATCTTTCTGCATCACTCATTTTACTCAATTAATGAAAACAGGTTGCTTTTGTAATTAAAAAGGAGAGATACATCATGGAGTTTAATTTTTTTAAAAAAACAAGATTTAAAAATATCTTGACTGCAGGGGGTTACTTTGTAGAAAATCAGCAGAACCATGGGGTTAAAAGCTCATTATTTCCTGTCATTAGAGGTACTTCAAGTGGAAAACTGTGAGAAACACTAATGTTTCTCTGTGGAAGAAACAAAGGAAATGCATTCTATGGAGTATCCAAGTTATTACTTCAACTGAACACAAGTTCATGTAAGATTTCTTGTACTTACTTTAAAAAATACGATAGCATCACCTTGTTTAGCCACATAATGGGCATAACAGAGTCTCAATTAAATACTTTGATGAATCTAATATTACTTGACTTTTTTTTCTATTTATTAAAGATGTAGTAAATAATAATTATTAATATAAAGGAATGTGTTTATTACTAATACTTATATAAGACAACCTCAGCTACATAATGCTATTATATAAAAAACACACATAATCTTACATTAGCTCATGTACAATTGGAGTTATAACATGGATTTCCTACGTTCTGAATTTCCTTAAGCCCTTAGTTTATCTTACTTTCAAAATAAAATAAACTATGTCAATCTCACTCAATAGCACTAGCTTGTTTAATCAGAGACCACCCAGAATAGGGCACTTTTTATAGTCTTTGTTTAATAGACACCCTCCTGCCCCCCACATCTCTGTTGTTCTGATGGAAATTATATTACATTTCTGCTAGAAAATAGGATATGTGAAATACTGTTGCTCTTACTGTAAAATATAAGTCAAAACAAAACATGAAAAAGCAAGTCTTGCTAAAAATGTGATCCAAAGAATTGACCAAAAGAAAGGGTTGCCTGAAAGATCCTACTTTTAAAATGTTAATTTACTTGCTTTCAGTATTTTTGATTCAGAAAATTCATTTGATTCTTTTTCATTAACCAAATATAATTACCATCCCCAAAATTAACATCAGATATTCCAAACAAATCAATTTACTTGTAGAATTCTGAAATAAAGTAGAAAATGACCTAATACAATTCTAAGATGTTCCTTCAAGGTCAGCTTTCTCTGAACCTTACCAGAAATACAAATGAAAAAAGATATATATAACTGACACTTCGATTTCTGTAGATTTACTTACAAAATAAATAGAATTTATAATCCTAGCAAGTAAAATATTTACTGATAAAAATATCAAAAGAGAGCAAAAACAAAATTGATTAGCTTGAAAAAGTAGCTCTGCAGACTAAACTCACTTGAAAAATAATTACATGGTATAAGGTAATCAGTCTGGTCAATGTATTCATTTTTTGAAATTTTTATTTTTATTTAAAATTCTTGACATAGTTTTTATATATATTTCTGTTGTGTATTGAAGTCTTCGTCCACATCTATGATTAGAATCTGCAACAAAGATCATCTGAGAACCAAGGCAGGAGTATGGTCCAGGTTTAACTTCCTGGTTTAATTCTACCATCAAGAGCAGATCCAACCCTCAGTCTAACTACATGCAATACAATGAACAATTCTCGAGAACCAGTATTTCTTGATAGGACTGTCTTGTTAAAATTATCATATTCAGTGACTGTTTTTTAAAGGCTGTAACAAGGAGATCATGTATGAGCGTAGGTATAAGTACCTCTCCCCTCTCTGTATCTTTTTCTTACTGTGAACATTGTTTCTTTTTGTATATTTTCATTTTGATGTCCATTTCTGACTCTGAGTGTCTCTATTTTCTTTCTACTTTGTCTTTTCTCTTCAATAGGCTTAATATAGAAATATTTATGTTATTTTTTCTTACTATAAAATTATGCATTGTAGAACTATTTAAAAATGCTTAAAACACATAGATAAAAGTAGAAATCGCACAATGATAGCCATTGTCATTTTGGTGAGTTTGCTTCCTGTCTCTTTTATGTGTGCATT
>NW_007731505.1:118641-119685 GCF_000696425.1 Galeopterus variegatus
TAAAATTACCATATTCAGTGACTGTTTTTTAAAGGCTGTAACAAGGAGATCATGTATGAGCATATGTATAAGTACGTCTCTCCCTCTCTGTATCTTTTTCTTACTGTGAACATTGTTTCTTTTTGTATATTTTCATTTTGATGTCCATTTCTGACTCTGAGTGTCTCTATTTTCTCTTTCTACTTTGTCTTTTCTCCTCAATAGGCTTAATATAGAAATATTTATGCTATTTTTTCTTACTATAAAATTATGCATTGTAGAACTATTTAAAAATGCTTAAAACACATAGATAAAAGTAAAAATTGCACAATGATAGCCATTGTCATTTTGGTGAGTTTGCTTCCTGTCTCTTTTATGTGTGCATTTAAGTGTGGGTTAATTTCTAAATGTTAGCAATTATTTTCAAATTAGACACCTCGACCTGCAGTAAAGTGCTCACTGCAGCCCTCTCTCTCTCTATACCACTTAATGTTTTTACCAACCTGAGAGCCAACAAATGAACCAAAGTCTGTATTTTCCATCGTCACCATCATCATCATCATCATCATGATCATCATCATCATCAATAATATCAGTTGGACAGCACCCCTCTTTCCCTTTTCTCTTTATCTTGTTTTTTCATCATCAGGTGTGTCACCACCTGACAAACTATACACCTCTTGGTTTATGTGTTTATTGCCCATATCTCCCTTAGAATTTAAGCTCCCTAAGAGCAGGGAATTTGGTTTGTTCATTACTACATCCCTAGCACTAGAATAGTGTCTGAACAAATAGTGTGCACTCAATAAATATTTGTGAAATGAATGAATTAAATGTAGTTTCATATTTTTGGTACTTAATTTTAAGAGTAATCATATTTTCATCAAATATTTTATGGTTTAAAAATAATATTTATTCCAAAATCCCTGCTATTTTTCCCACCTTGGGTCATGATCTTTTAATAAGGGATAGGAAAGATTCCTTATGGTTAATATATACAAATATGACTTGTATCACCAATGACTTCCACTTTCAATTTTGTATGAGATGAGGCATTTCTAGTAT
>NW_007731505.1:120690-126335 GCF_000696425.1 Galeopterus variegatus
CAATAAAATTTAGATTTTAGAAAATAGCATCTGTCCAGTATAATCTCTGCCAGTTTCACATGAATAAGATTCAGAATGATGGAGTAAGCTGCAGAAGTTCTTGCATTGTGGTTGAATCTAGGCCCCATCACTTGCTAAGTGACCATGCCCAAGTCATTCCAGTTCTCTGTTACTGTTTCTTCGTTTATAAAAATGATAATAATACTACCTACTCCACGGTTTGTTGAATGGATTAAACAACATAATGCATCTCAAGCTTTAGCACAGGAACACAATAAATGCCAAATAAATGTTAGCTTCTAATATTAATGTTAAATTTATAAACCTTGGCAATTTCTAACGTACTCGCAGTTTCTCGTCTAGCTGGGTCCTACTCACAGGAAGATAAATACAATAAGTGAATAGATAAAGGGGGGAAATGAATCATGGCTGATTTCCATTTGAGAATACTTCCTCCAGTTGGAGCAATGGTAAAATCGGTTCAAAATAAATTTAAATAAAATACAATTGAAAAGGTCAATCTCTTGGCAAATCACTAAGTTCCATACCAAAATTCCCTGTTTTACTCCTTTTCCCTGTCTATTCCTTTTTTGTCTCTAAAGACTTTCTCTCCTTTGTCTGACCATTAAATATTAAATTCCCTGGATACTTTTTTCTTCTCCCTCTAAGGTTTATCCCAGGGCATTTCGTTCACACCCAAGGTTTCAGTTACTCCTCTGTGCTGTTGACTCACGCATTGCTATGGTGTAAATGTTTGTGTCCCACCAAAATTCACATGTTGAATCCTAATCACCAAGGCGATGGTATTAGAAGCTCAGGCCTTTGGGAGGTGATTAGCTAATGAGGGCAGAGCCCTTATGAGTAGGATTAGGCACTATCAGAAACCTCAGAGAGCTGCCTTGCCCCTTCCACCATGTGAGGACACAGCGAGAAGTCAGCATTCTGCAACCTGGAAGAGTGCCCTCACCAGAACCTGACTATGCAAGCATCGTGATCTTGGACTCTCCAGCCTCAAAACTGGTGTTTACAAGCCACCCAGTTCATGGTATAGTCAGCTCTTTCTATCCAATAAAAATAACAGTACAATAAAAAATAATACAAATAAAAACTACAGTATAACAACTATTTACATTGCACTTACATTGTACTGGGTATTATAAGTAATCCAGAGATGATTTAAAGTACATGGTAGGATGCACATAGGTTATATGCAAATACTATGCTGTTTTATATAAAGGTTGAGCATCTGTGGATTTTGGTATTTGTAGGAGGTCCCAGAACCAACTGCTGGATAACAAGGGATGACTGTTTAGTTACAGCAGTTCTAATAGTCTAAGACACATATTTTATATTGCTAAACCATAACTGTCTCCAGACTTTCATATCCAAATATCTACTTAACTATCCTTCTATGTGTCTAAAGGCCTTTCTGACTCAACAGGTCCATAACAATCTTCTGAACTATTTATTTTTTTAACCAAATCTGTCGTCTGCCTATCTCAGGGAATGCATGACCATTCATCCAGTTGAATAAGCCATAAACCTTTGAGTCATCTCTACTTCCTCTCCTTCCCCTCTCCAGTTCTATGAGGGTACTTCAAAAAGTTCATGGAGAGATTCTCATTTTGTTTTAATTCTATTTTTCCATGAACTTTTTGAAGTACCCTCAAATGTATCACCATATTTCATTGTTCTTGCCTTCTAAATATGAGGGGTCTTCAAAAGCACATGAAAATATTTGTATTACCTTTCAATTCCATTTTCCCATGAACTTGATGAAGTACCTATGCATTGCTTGAATCCGCTTACTTCTCTTCACCACCTTCAACCCAGCCTAGGCTACCATGATTCCTCACTGGGACTGTGCCTCTTTAATGGTCCACTTACACCCACTTCCTCTCAGTACCCCCCACCAACTTATTCTATCCTCCAAATTGCAGACCAAGTGATGTTTTTAAAAATGTGTATGTAAATATGGTCCTTAAAACCCCTCAATGACTTCTCTTTATTCCTAGGAGAAGCCGAACTACTTAGCATGGCTAATAAAGCCCTGTGAAATTGAGCTCCTAATCTGCCTTACCTCAGGAAGGTAGGAAAGAGAATATAAAAGTGTGCTTGTGTGTAGGGGAATCAATATGTTACTACAGGTTCCCATAACACATTTTAGTCATTTCATACTTATTTTTAGAATATTCAAATGAATGAGAACATTATCTCAATGTATAAATAATATTCAAGTATTCTCTTTTTACTGCATCTCTTACAATTTTTTTTAAATGAAGAAGCAATCTGAAATATTTTCCTTTATATTTTGGCATTGAAATTTGACTCAGGGATAGTAAGACCTTAAAAAGTGCTCAAGAAATAAATCTTTATCTATTTCAAAATGTCTTTTTTAGGAAAATTCTTTTCCATTTAATTTTTCAGGGACTTTTGCTTAGAATACCACTTAAAATTACTTGTACATAACTAGCAAAGGAATATAATTTTATTTTCAAAATTAGCTTTACACATTTAGCTGCCAATGCATGAACAATGAGATTTTTTTCCTTAACATTTCTTGAGTAACTATAATTTGGAGAATATGAAGATTTAAAAGGCATCATACATACACTTCAGGAAGGTGAAATATACTAAAGGAGTTCCCTCAACCCCTCCCCAAGCACACTGACATACATGATGCAAGCCGACTTAATCTAATCATCTTACTTCCCTACTTAAAACTCTCCAACTACTACTACTGCCGTTAAAAAACTCAAACTTTCTATTGAGGCTCATGGAGTAATCAGCTAGCCATGGACAGCCCCAGTTTAGTCTGTTGTCTTGGCACAATTATTAATAGTTTTATTAATATTTATGTATTCTGTTTTGGGGAACAACTAAGGCTACTCTACCTGAAAGACTTGAATAATTTGGCCTCTGCTGATCACCTGAACCTTCTCCTTCATCACTTCCCAACTGTGCACTGTACACTCCAGCTCCATAAACCTGTTTCACTAACTTTGTGCTCTAGACTTCCCTATAAATATCTTCTTGGACAATTACCCCCCTCCCCACACCCAGAGAGCAAACTCTTATTAATACATCAGCTCTCACTTAGGTATCCAAGGGGGTGGCTATCTCTGCAATGTGGTCTTTCAGCACAGTGACTCACTTGTTGCACGGGATTCCAACTTCTTTGTTTTACTGTCTACATCTTTAGATTCAGGACAGCAGGGGATCTGTTGCTGTCATATTCCCCGTACTTAGCACAATTTCTGGCACATAGTAGATAGTCAATCACTTTATTGAATAAATGAGCATGGGTACAATGGTCCGCTCTCTAGTTAGCAACATGCTTTAACATACATATTATTTGAACAACCCTATATGTTAGTATTTCCATAAGGATATAAGAAACTATGATTCACAAAGATGTAGTCAAGTATAATAGCTAAGCATTTACAGTTTTGAGTCAGTCTGATGCAAATCCTAGCTCTGACACTGAACAGCTATGTGACCTTGAGTACCTTACTTAGTCTTCCTAAATTTTGGTTTTTAAAACCTATCTGATAGGGATTTGGGGAAGACTAAATAACATTGTGCATGTAGAGTGCTTAGTATATGTCTGCACTGTGCTAAATAATAAAATTTTGCTGCTTCTGATCTCTGGTAGTGTAGACAAAAATGCTGATTTCTACTAATTTTATCTTAATTCAATACTATTTTAATTCAAAATAATTCCAAGTCTTACTCTTTACTACATATTCATTTCCCCACATATTCATTTGTTCTTATATATGCGATATTCATTTTTTCTTTCAAAGTTAACTTTATTGAGATATAATTTACATACCAAAAAAATACCCATTTTAAATATATAGTTTGATGAGTTCATGAAATGTATTCAACCCTGTAACCACCACCACAAATCAAGATCTGAAACATTTCCAGCAACTCAAAAAGTTTCCTAATGCTCCACTGTAGTAAGTCCTTTCTACCCCCTCCCCAGTCCCAGGCAATCACTAATCTGCTTTCTGTTTAAATAAAACTTTTGTGCTTTTGCCTTCTTTTACTTAGGATAATGTTTATAATTTATCTCTATCAGTGGTTTATTCCATTTTATTGTTGAGAAGTATTTCATTGTATGGACATACTAAAATTTGTTTATACATTTGGGTTACTTCAAGATTTTTGCTATTATGAGGAGAGGTCCTATTCTTGTGTTTTCATTTCTTTTAGTAAATATCTGGGAGTAGAATTAACTGATCATACTATAAAGTATGTTTAACTTTATAAGACATTGACAAAAGTTCCCAAACTGGTTGTATTGCTTATCTTAAATATAACATATTTATAATATACTCTGTTTCCTAAGGCTCATGTAAGGAGAGAAAGGTTCTGAATGATTTCTTATACTGCATATATATGAAAAGAAAGCAAGATAGTGGCAGAAAAATCAAGGCATTTCTTGTTAGTACATTCTAAGAACAGCATTTCAAACAAAGACTCCTACTTTTTCTAAATTTTTTTTGGATAGGAGTAAATGGCCAAGGCTGTGAAAGTGACAACTGTTTTTTTTTTAATCCCACATCACTGTTCCACCGAAAATCAGGTGTTCATTTTTGCTAAACCATGGAACGGACCAGAAGTAGAAGCTAGTTAAAAAAAAAAAATATGGGTCTGGGGTGGCTAGAAGACTGTCTTGTAAAGAAGACTGTCTTGTAATGCATTTATAAGAATATGTCTGAACAACTAAGTCAAGAGCAAACAAGTAACATATGCAAGTTTTCCTGCCCATTTTCTCCATAGTTATTTATACCAGCTAGAAGAATGTTCTACAGGATCAATCAAAACAGAATTGTCTGCTTAATTGAGATTTCTGTCTCACAACTATACTTGCTGGAGAAAACTGTGAGGAAATAAAATCGATTCCCTATAAAACTCGATGGGGAAATTTAAATACACACACACACACACACACACACGCACACCTTCATTATAAATGAAGAAAGGCTTCAGTTACCGAATTCAAACACTGTACCTATGAGGGACCTCTGCTGCTTCTTAAAGTGATCTTTCCACTATCTTCTATGCTTCCTAGCTTTATGTAGGATAAATTAACAGAACATGTCAAAAGTGAGAAGTCTTAAAAGCAGAGGAAGGCCGCAAACTACTTCAGGCCCCTGAAAGTCATCTGCCACGCACTCTTGGAAGATGGTGACTCTATTGCCATGCGTCTTAAATAATTAAGGCTGGAAGCAACCTGGGTTAGCAAAGGAACGATGTGTTCAGTTCATCATGATTATGTTCCTGTCACTCTACTACTGACTTCTCTCCAGCCCCAAAGCTACTTGTTCAGCTCCCTTCTTTCCCAATCCCTGCAATTCAGTAATAAATCCAGACCACAGGTTTTACAGCAGTACACTGTTATATTGCCTGGGTATTTAACGGGTTTGAAAATTCTCATGTACAAATTTATTTTCTCCAAAATGACTACTTTTGTAAAGATTGTTATATACAATCTTTTTGATCCACTTTTTTGTGGTATATCACATTTCAAGGCACCTTTTTTTCATATACAGTTGCATGTTCAGGCATTGAGTCTTATAAAATAATTATCCCTTTTTTGGAACTGATGCTGTGTGTGTGTGTGTGTGTGTGTG
>NW_007731505.1:126566-128464 GCF_000696425.1 Galeopterus variegatus
CTGTGTGTGTGTGTGTGTGTGTGTGTGCACATACATGTTTAACATGGATTACCCAGCCATTTTTGCTTGATAATATCCAAAAAATTTGTACTTCAAAGCAATTTAAAACAAATACTGGGAAATTGGAAATTCCCACTGAATCTGCCTAGGTATAATGCATATATGATTCATTTCATAACTACATCTAAACAAATATGGCTATGTAATTGAGTTGTGGTTACTGATGACATTATATAAATTGCTCTGGGGACAGTTACTTTATGCTAAGTAAATTATCTATGTTTTAGTTTATTTTTACAATGTTATTTTTTAATGCAATTATTTACACTAAGATATCTTTTAATTATACATATCTATAATTTATACCACTTCTAAGAATGCTGACAGAGTGCTTTCCAGATGTTTGCATTTTTGGTTAATTGTTATATATGAAATATGTTAGAGCTCACAGTAAATGTCAAAAACCGCACACTGCAATCATTAACATAAATGACCTGAGCTTTTTTTTTGACAGTTTCCCATAATGATTAATTACTGCCATTCTAAACTCACAATTCACACAGGCTTTCCTGAGCAGGAAGATAAAACCTCAGCTATTACTGTCTATTACACACTCATTTACTGGATTTAGTCATTAAATTAAGTAAACTTTTTCTCTTCAAGCAATTAAGATGTTACTTTTCTTGTCATTTGCAGTAACTCCCTGTTTTCAGCATAAGACATGTGATTGATAAAGCCTACTGTGCATGGTGATAAAATCTAACTTAGCCAAAACATTTCTGATTCCATTATACAAAGCCTGGTTAACACATAAGATTTAGGTTTCTAAATTTCATCAAACACTTTGGGTTTTGTTCTGTCTGACCCTAAAAGTACTCATCAAAATGCCTCCTAATGTGTCCATAATTTTCACAAACTATTATTTGCTGAAGAAAAACAAAACAGACAGTGAAAAAAAAAATTACTGTTGCTAACCCTCTGGGCTCATCACTTTAAAACATAAAAAGGTAAAGTGGATCTGCAACAACCAGCATCATTTCAGTTCATTTCAGCCTGCTCCACGCAGGTCATTTCCTGTTTCACCCTGACTGCCTAAAACAGCAGTCCAATAAATTTCACATCTGTAAACTCTCTCGGCACATGGACTAATGCCATTGCTTTTTGTAGCTGAAGTACCTAACTCCACAAATGTTCTAATCATCTTAATTAAAACCTGAACCTTCTAAAATCTTAATTTGAGCCTAAATCTTTTAAAATTAATTTCCAAGTACCAGTGTTCTAAATTGGCTAGCATGAGCACAAAGACAGTTTTAGTTTCCTTTTTTAAAAAAAATTTAAAATATTTAAAATAGATATGTACTTTTTAAAAAGGATGGGTGATGAGTGAGCACTTTTTTAAAAGTTCTATTACATTAATTTACTTTCTATCTTCTCTCTGAGCCTACTATGCCAAGAAGACTATAATGATCGTATGTTAAAGATTTATCATATTTTCCAAGCTAGTCATAAGCAAAGCTAAGCCCAAGCGGTAGTGAGGCAAAAAGGCAGTGCTCAGTTCTACCACACAGGAAGAATATTTGCTCATCATGCAAAATATTTAAAAGGGCCCTGCCCCATATTAAATTGATAATCAACTTATATTGGGTAACTTCAATGGGCAGTAGTGTCTACTACAAGGTGCAAAATTCAGCTTATTAAAACACAGATACTGAGGCCACACTTACAAACATTGTGTTGGGGCCTGAGAATCAGCATACCTAGCAACTTCCCAGGTAATGCCGGTTCTGCCAGTCTGCATACCACCATTAGAAGATAACAGTAGTAAGATTCAAATAACAAAATCAGAAATGAAAAAGGTGATATTACAACTGATCCATCTGAAATACAAGGAATCATTC
>NW_007731505.1:129833-131311 GCF_000696425.1 Galeopterus variegatus
AGGGGGAGAGGGAGGAGGGAGGGAGGTGTTGGTGATGGGCCATAATACTCTAATACATTGTTTATTGACAAAATAAAAATTTAATGAAAAAAAAAACAAACAAAACCAAAAAAAAAAAAAAAGAAGATAACAGTAGTAGGCCATATGATGAGCCCCTACTTTCTAGAGCTCCCTTCCTCTCAACCAGATGTGAAACATTATTACTCTGCACTCCCGAAACATTGTCACTTATCATATTCTACCTTGAACCATAATTATTTGGGTATCTGTTAATCTCTTTACTAAATTCTACATCCTTTGAGGCTAAGTTCTCATCAGCATTATCTTCCTCATAGCACCTAGCACAGAACATTAGCTATATTAGATCTTGATACGTTTGTTGAATAAAAAAATAAATAAAAAAGGAAGAAATGGATGAATGACATATTAATTTCTGAAGCCCTGAAAATAAGTAAAGCAAACTATCCTAGCCAATTGTATACTGCGTCTATACAGAGCAATGCTTCTAGCTTCTTAAACAATTTAGAAGTCATTTTCCTCACTATATTTCACATTCAGTGGCATAATAGGACCGATTAGAGGTTCTGAGGCATTAAGAATAATACAGTTATTTATTTNAGTGGCATAATAGGACCGATTAGAGGTTCTGAGGCATTAAGAATAATACAGTTATTTATTTTGTTCCTGACAAAACAGTTATTATTCTCAAAAAATTCCTCTGCAGACAGAGCTCATGTCAGGTATTACAATGAAGCAGGTAAATAACACTCAAAGCAAATTATCAAAAAGACATTCTATTAGAGAAATCTCTCTGCAGTTGGTAACACGTCTCCTGGCTACAAAAGCTCTTCAATCTGCATGCTATTAAAGTTACCATTCTAGATTTTGAAGTCTTAAAGTCTCAGTTAGCTTTTGGCTCCCTACAGAATAATTCTATATTCCCCTACATTGCAAATAAGGTCCTTGACTATTTTCCTGTAATTCACCTACCATCCATTTGATTAAACCACCTCTAATGTCAAGCCCATGCATCCTTCTCTTCCTTTGTGGGGCAGGTGGTGGAATAGGGGTGGTACTCTCTCTCATTTCTTTGCTCCCCACTTTAATCACTTCTTGCCTTGACCTCCTTGAGGACCCAGCCTCAATACAATTTCCTCTGTAGGACTCTCTGCCACAGTAGGAAAAGTTACTGTTTCATCCACTACATAGCCATAGAGTTTTTAATTTTTAATTTTTTATTATGAAAAACGCCAAACATTTTAAAAAGTAGAGAGAACAGTGTAATGAATCCCTACATAACCATTACGCAGATTTAACAATTATGAACACATTGTTCTACGGATATATGCCAAACCCTCCACCCTATATTGTTTTGAAGCCAGTCCGAGGCTCCTATCGTAGCATCCAACCATATTTCAGTGTGCACTGAACTTTTTATAAGACTCTACTACAGCATTTATCATATCATATTCTAATTA
>NW_007731505.1:132615-133543 GCF_000696425.1 Galeopterus variegatus
AAATAATTCATTTATCCATTCATTCATTTCATAAATCTTTATTAAATGCCTGACAGGAGACGGCACTGTTCTGACTCCTAGAGATAGCAGTGCAAACAGGCAAAGTTCCTGTGTTCAGAAACCTTCTGTTCTAATGCGGGGAAATGAAATAAACCAATAAATATATGACACATAGTGTGGTGAGGATGCTATGATATACAGTTACACAATCCCAGGTGGCTGCAGAGTGTCTGAAGTGGGTGCTAGAAATGCTGTTTTAAACAGGTTAATCCAGGAAAACCTCCCTTAGAGGAGTCATGTGAACAGAGAGCAGTATGAAGTGAGCTTCACGTCAAAGGTATATCTGGGTGAAGGTCCCCAGGGGAGGGACCAGCACGTGCAAAGCTCTGAGGTGGAGGTCTGCTTAACCTGCAGAAGGAACAGGAAGGGTTCTGGTTTGTTTAGGGTGGAGTAAGCAAGGGGAGAGGATAGGAGAAGAGGTCAGAGAGGCAGCATTGGGGCAGACCAGGAAGGGCTATGGCCATGGAAAGAACTTTGGATTTTACTGAGGAAAATGGGAACTGACTGAAGAACTTTGAGCAAAGAGGTATCATGATCTGACTTACATCAAGAAGATCACTCTGGCTGCAGTATGGAGGATACACTGTAGTGGTGCAAAAGAGAAAGGAGGAAGACCAATTAGGAAGATATTGCAATCCTCTATGAGAGGGACACAGTGTCTTAGTGTAGACGGTGAGGCGGAATCGCATGTGGGGTGTGGGAAAAGGAGACCAGAGTGACCTCCAAGGGTTTGACCGAAGCAACTAGAGGAATGGAATTGCCCTCTACTGAGATGGGGGAATACTTGAGGGGCAGGAGCTGGAAATCAAGTTTGTTTTGAGATATGGAAACTTGAGAATCCTATTAGATATCCAATTCAAAATGTTGG
>NW_007731505.1:133722-134965 GCF_000696425.1 Galeopterus variegatus
AAGTTTGTTTTGAGATATGGAAACTTGAGAATCCTATTAGATATCCAATTCAAAATGTTGGGAGAGCAGGTAGAGTTTGGGCGAGAGGTCAAAAGTGCATTCAAAGTGTTAAGAGTCATTAAGGCTCCTCCAGCTTTGGGTCTGGCTGAGATCACCTCAGAGCAAAGGGGAAATAAAAGACGTCAGAGTACTGAGCCCTGGGGCACATTTAGAGATTGGGAATATGAGAAAGGAACGCATGATGTTTGCCTGAGTATCTTAGCTAAGCTTATGAAATAGGAACATTAGATACTTTCTTTTTCGTTAGTGATAGGGATATAATCTCTTCATATGAGATCCTATATTACATCGAATGTGTTAAAAATAGAAAATATATTCTACTGTTATAAATTAACTATCAGGTGATTCTATCCCATATAGAAATTACAAAGTATTAAATCAGTAACACATGGTAAAAAAAATCATCCCCAAATGAAAGCCTGAAAGATAATTTTACTTTGATTGTACTGGCAAATACAAAGTGTCTCCAATAAACCTATTTGACTTTGAATATAACTATGTCAAAACATGTTTAATTTGTTCATATGCTATCAGATGACTTGCCTGAATGACAAATTTTACTTTTCAACTAGTTGCTTTGTCATTATCTTGGCACAACTCATGAGATGTGGTCATGAACTTAAAAATATTTTACTATCAATTTATTTTCTTGTTTAACCAAGGACTGCACTTATTAATCTTTAAAACTGTAATTATTCACTGTATGCTATGGGTCAAATGTGTCCCCCAAAAGTTCATATATTAGAAACTTGATCTCCATTGCAAGAGTGTTAAGACGATGGGAATCCAGTTATGGTATTTGAAAGGTGGGGCCTTTGAGAGGTGATTGGATTGTGAAGACTGTGCCCTCATGAAAGGATTAATCCACTCATGGAGTAACGAGTTATCATGGGCATGGTTCTGATGGCTTTATAAGGACAGCAAGTGAGAGGTTAGCTTGTATGCTCTTGCCATTCTTGCTATGTGACATCCTGTGTTGCTGAGGAGTCGCCACCAAGAAGAAGGCCCTCGCCAAAGGCACCCCCTGGACCTTAGATGTCCCAGCTTCTGAAACTGTAAGAAATAAATTTCCTTTCCTCATGAATCACCCAATTTCAGTTATTCTGGAGTCAGAACAGTGCTGTCTCCTGTCAGGCATTTAATAAAGATTTATGAAATGAATGAATGGATAAATGAATTATTT
>NW_007731505.1:135901-158080 GCF_000696425.1 Galeopterus variegatus
TAATTAAACAAGGGCTCTGCCTCAAGTGGAAGAGATAGACATGTACAAATTAATTAGAATACGATATGATAAATGCTGTAGTAGAGTCTTATAAAAAGTTCAGTGCACACTGAAATATGGTTGGATGCTACGATAGGAGCCTCGGACTGGCTAATGGACTAATGCATGGTATGACCAGAACAATTAGTCAAGCTGACCCAGCTATTAACAATTAAAACAAATCTAAAGAGTAATATCTGTTCAAATGGTTAAAGTTGAAAACATTACTTAGAAAAACCTGACCTTGACTACATCTCTGTGTATCTTGCTATGCTGTACAATCTGCTAGAGGTAGCAAGAACATTCTGTGGGCAAAGTAAAGAGATGGAAGGATATAGGGGGAAATTCTTCTTTCCTGTACACTCAAAAAGGCTTTGACCCAAAAATATATAAGGCAGAAATAAAGTAATAGAAATAAAATGGACTGCAAAGGAACAAACCGAAAAGACGTTTATGTAGACTCAGATATGACGAAAGCATTGAGAACCAACAAGCACTGCAATTAGATGAAAATGAGGAGCCAGAAATCTATTAGAAAAAAGATGCTTCTGCCAACCCTCTCTACCCCTGGACAATGGCTACATTGAATGTCATGCTCAGAAGGGTACTGCAGTCTTTTGCCAAGTGCATTTACTCCACAGCTGAAGACACCGAGAGCAGGTGACAGCTGCTCTCCATATTCAAGGATGTTTTGAGGAAATTCGTATTTTCCATCAAAGGTTTTACCTAATAAACATTTTTGATTAAAAAAATAATAAAAATGAAATAAATACAATGAGTAGTAGAGATTTGTCAAAGAAATTTAAAAGAAAATAATAATCTTCAGGATTCCTTGAGCCCCATTGAAAAGAAGATGTCATATAAATGCCTAGTTTCTAGTTCATTTTCCAAAACAGCTGATTGATATGCTAAAACTAAAGAAACTTCTTAGGGAGGGAAAAGGAATTTCAAATGTGCTAACTAAAACAAAGAGAGAGTCATACAATCAATCATTTGATGACTTGAACATCTACAAAATGAATCTCAATAACATAGGTTAATGCTTATATCTTTAAATATTAAATATTAGACCTTATGCTAAGAATACTTCACTAATTGTACAACCATCTACATAATGTTCTATAGTCACCGAAGCATTTGACAGAGAAGTTCTAAAACTATTCAGGATCAACGCAAAGTACTCGTTATTCCAAACTGTCACACAAAATTAAGAACTATTAAGAATTACAACTTCTGTCCTTGTTCTTATGGATAGACTCACACTCAAATACACACACAACCAAAGTTTATTTTTATTTCCATAGATATGTTTTACATAAACTGAGAAGTCCATCCTTTTGGACTCTATTACAATATTGACTAGCACCCACAAACGGAGTGGTCTTCTTACACCAACATTCCCATCTTAGAGCATAGAGTAGTAAGAACTGACTCTGGGAAACTGGGCAATTTCTTTAGGTTATAAGTTTATCAAGCACTCTGTCAAAGCAGTAATTTATAATCTATGTAACTTCACTTCTGTTTATAATAGGGGCTGGCAGAACAAACTGCTTCTCATTCCCCCCCTACAGCTGGGAGAAACTTTCCAATTTCCCAGAAGCTCAGTTTCTCCAAGCCTTAGAGCTTCAAATTCCACCATAGGAAGAGTCCTGTGTATTCATCAGTACTGACATGATTCTAAGATGCCATCAAGCATAATTGACTCACCTGATCTATGTTAGCTATATCAATTTTTTTTTGGGGGGGGAGGGGGGAGTACTTCTACTACATTCTCTCTTCCCTTTCTCTGTCTCTCTAATATGCTAAGATGCCATCAAGCATAATTGACTCACCTGATCTATGTTAGCTATATCAATTTTTTTTTTGGGGGGGAGGGGGGAGTACTTCTACTACATTCTCTCTTCCCTTTCTCGGTCTCTCTAATAAGTACTTCTACTACATTCTCTCTTCCCTTTCTCTGTCTCTCTAATATGTGTGTGTGTGTGTGTGTGTGTGTGTGTGTAGATTTAGGTATTTTCCTTTATATCACATTGTACTTGGATAAAAAGATATAAACACATACATATTTTACCATAATATATACATGTAGATTTATATGTGCAGATGTGTGTATGTATAATTTTTACACAGCATTACTAAAATATTGGAGATGATCATTTATATTTGGTGAAAACGTGCAAGATTTTATTTTCTTATCTTGATAAAATATGTATGATTTTTACACTGTCACAAAAGATAAAGTGAGGAAGTGCACAATGTGGTTTTGATCCTATATTTTTTACTTTTGAGATCTCTATTAAAATTTACTGTTTTATCGCACTGACAAATAGGATACAAATTATTTCACTTTTTCTTCCTATCTGGGGTGTTTCTCAGTAGGTTGTGGGAGTGGATACATGTAAGCCTGTATGGGTATATTGTCTTATAGATTTCAAATTCCAAGATGGTCATGACCAAATTTTGCCCTCTAACTCAACTGGCCCTCAATTAATACTTGGTATGTGAGTAAATTCATAATAAGTACGAGATTATGCTGGGTATGGGGACAAGGGGTAATCATAATAGCCATCTCTGTGGCCCAGACAACCCAGATCTGTTGAACAGGACGGACACCGTCAGTAGAAATGTCGGCACCCACACTGCCAGGGGTGAAATTCTCAGCCGATTGAGCCACCTTAGTAAGTTCAGTCCACAA
Source organism: Galeopterus variegatus (assembly GCF_000696425.1). NCBI lineage: Eukaryota > Metazoa > Chordata > Mammalia > Dermoptera > Cynocephalidae > Galeopterus > Galeopterus variegatus. The sequence goes on from NW_007731505.1 coordinate 138,636, forward strand.
ATATTCCCTGCATACACGAAGGAGGTAAAATGAACAAGAGACCTCAACCCTTTCTGGAAGGGGACTGAGGTTTTCTTTTATATAATTTTGAGATGAATATAAGGAAACCATATAGCTTGATGGGCACAGACCAATAAGTCTCTACATACTATGCTTGACCAGGTCAGAGTGATTATGAAAGATAATGGTCAGTTAATTTCTAGTGAGAGTATAATGTGTGTGTGTGTGTGTGTGTGTGTGTATTACCTTTCATAACTATTTATTTTATGTTAATTACTCACTTCTTTTCTAGAAGACTTTTGGCAAAGAGTTTAGAATACAGATACATCATTTATATTGCAAAATGAAGATTTCATATTTAATAATGATATCAATCAGAGTTTGAGCAAAGAAACAGAAACAATGGGAATAATAAAGAATTTGGAGTTTATAATAGAGATTAGGCTGTAGACAACTATATGCACTGGTTAAATAATTTATGTATAGCCCTTGCATCTGGCACCAGGCTAATATCAGCAGGGCAGGCAGATAAGAAGAAAACATGGACTTGAAGTGAGGGAGAGAAAGGACAATCTGGAACCTGCAAGGATGAGCTGGAACCAAAAAGGATAAACTAGAACCTGCAATGCCTCCAAGATTCCAATTTTGATGATGCAGGTAAACTGAGGAGAAGCCGGCAGCTTCATCACAGGGCTAAACATACTCCTGGCTCAAGAGTTGGAGAAGCTGCAAGATCTCGCAGGAGATAGAGGAATACCAGGTCCAGCTGCTGCCGCAGGCCAACAACATGAATCAGCAGATCTGTGACAGTTTGTGTGAGCCGCCACCACAACTGAACCCCCCAAACTTCTGAGAGTAAAACATAGCTTCTGCTTAATGGCAGAAATTTCTCTTGTGGCTCATCTTAGGCCAGATCTATGCAGGAAAGGAGTTCTGAGAGACATAGTTCCAGCTTAGTTTAGCTAAAGAGTGGAGAATTGGGAAATCTTAAGAGTGACTGAGACTACTACCAATCCGGGATGCTCCCAGTAATGTGCTCAGTGACCATAACAAAACAGTGAAAACTAATGAACACTTTGAACATTTATCTTAAGAAACACAAGGTCATACCACCAATGGTTTATAAAGGAAAGTGGAAAAAATTTCTGGAACTCCTACGACATGCCCTGCACTATACTTTATAAGTGCTTCATTATACACGATATCATTTAATTCTCACAATAGCATTGTGATGTAGTTGTTATTATCCCCATTTTATAGATGAGGAAGCTGAGATTCAGGAAAGATAAGTAATTTACCCATAACTACTGAGCTAGTATGTGTTAGAACTAGAGACCGAGTCAAGCCTGCCTGGTAAAGAAAGCCCATGCTCTTTCCATTAAGCATTGATTTTTAAGACAGTTTGTCTTTAAAACCTTTTAGGAGTAATCTGTTAATATCTTTAAACAAACTCAAAATCTAGATATACAACAAAATCCTCCACCATTCAAACTGTATCATAGCTCCAGATCTTAATCCCTGGTGTCATCTATCGGGGTAATACAGAGGAAAGAGCTAAAAGAGCTGAGGGTGAAGTAGGGAGTAGGGCAGAGATACTGAATTTTATCCACTTAATTAATCCATAATCTAAACAGAATTAGTAGATCAGTAGACACTTAGGTGACATATGCTATGGTCTGAATGTTTGTGTCCCCCCAAAATTCATATATTGAAATCCTAACCCCCAAGATGATGGTAGTAGGAGGAGAGGCCTTGGGGGGAGATTAGGTCATGAGCGCTCTACCCTCTAAATGCAATTAATGCCCTTATAAAAAGGGCCCAAAGTAAGAAGAGATCCCAGAGAGCTAGCTAGTCCCTCCACCATGTGAGGACATAAAGAGAAGGCCTCTTTTCAAAGGTGCATGCTAGACTTCTTTAGGAAAGGAAAACTGATTCGCGTAATGGATATGTCAGAGTTTAAAATACTATCAAATATCTTTTCTTCTGAAAACTTTTAAGCTCAATCTTTTCATGGTTTTTATTTTTAACATTTGTCTTTTTAAATATTTTTCATGTTCTTCAAAATCCAAAATTACGTAACTCTTTTCACTACTGTAGCCTCTCCAGTACATCTGCTACCTCAAGAATCAGCAGAAAATGCAAGCTGTGAGAGAGGCTAATTTAACTTTCTAAAGCTTCATAAAAAATGCAAATTTTTGAAAGTGACTTAGTTGATGTTTCTTTGTTACCTTTCTAAACCTTATAGCTCATAGTGCCCTTTACCTAGGAGGTGTTCAATTAATTACTGGTGCATGAATTGAACATAGTAGACACAGCACCTATATAACTCTCTATTTTATCACACAGTTTCAAAATTGGGAAAACAGAATAGGTGACAGGTTTGTGCCCTGAAGCACTAAATTAATTTTACTAGACATTTGAGGCAACACACACTAGCAATAGCAATAAAATTAAGAAAATATTTAGTTGAGACATTTATTTGAATATATAACAATAAACAGAGCCAAATAAGAATATGATCCAAAAAAAGATTTGCTCTAAATATGCCTCTGTTTAGTGATCTTAATAATACCAGATGTTTTATACTTCCATTTCATAAGAAAAAAATAGGAAACAGATTTCTTTTTAAGGTATTATGAATAATCCTTTCATTTTATCAACTGTCTCTGGATTGTACAGTGTTCATTTGAAAGGTCTTGATTTCCATTTTTCCCAAGAAGTGCCTATAAGTGGGCACCATCACCAAGAAGGTATGATTTTTAGAAGTTGATATCACCTAATTGTGTTTTCATTTTCGTGTTTCATTTTCTAATGATGCATGTGAATCTACTCCTTCTTGCCTTTGTTTTTGTAAACTATTTTATCACTTATTTCAATGCTACCTATGTATGCTTTTGAAATGTTATCAGACCTCTACCTTTACAGCATAATATAATTTTTAAAAAACCTCTCTTTTTTCTCCCTCCTCCTCAATAAATCCCATTTGTAAAATAAAATAGACTCAGAGGGTTAAAATAAAAATTAGTCTTGGCTATGCAGAAAAATCCAAATATCTGTTGTCTTATCACTTCTTCCTCATTCGGGTTATGCTGAAATTCAGAGAGAATGGTGAGCGGGCAGAGTGGGAAGAAAAGCTTAGAATTTAGGACAAATTATTTCCCTTGTAATGTTGGTAAGAAAGAAAAAAAAAATCCCTAGACTGTCATATACTATGACATCCAAATCCATTACCTCTTTACTGTCCCTTTGCCCCACATCAATTCAAGTCCTCACCGTCTGTCACTTACACTACTGAAATAGCCTCCTAACTGATCTTTCTGCTTTTACTCTCTTTTCCCTCATCTCTTGTCTGTTTTACAAACCATCAGCATTATCTTCTCCTTCTATAGCCTAAAGCCCCAAAACACGACAACATGACACCTAAGGCTCTCTGTAATCCTGTTGCTTTAGCCTCCAGCCTCACCATCACTCTGGTCCCGCTGTGCTCCAGGGCATGCCAGTCAATTCACCATTGCTCAGTCCCAGCCTTGTGATACACGCCACCCCCCCTACCCCCTTCTGCAATGTCTCATTCTCACACACATCTAAAATGCCACTTCCTTAAGGATGCTTTCCTTGATCTTTGATCCCCTGCAAAGAATCAATCTTTCCTGCCTTTGTGCTTTGAAGTCACATAGGAGACAATTTTCTTTTCTCTCTTGTGACATTTGTACATTTGCTTTTATCTGTGCTATATTAAAGCAAGTCTCTCACCCACACGATTGCAAACTATTTTAGTTAGGAACTATGTTCAATCACCTCTTCCATGTCTTTTAATCTGGGTTCTCAATAAATGTGGGTTAGTTAGATTCTGAAAAAAATATTTCAAATTAATTTATAGCTAAGTTTCTTTGGGATTAGTTTGATTCCAGAAATGGCTAAGTAACTAACTTACATAGCTGGATATAACTCTTTGCTTTAATTTGACTTTTGAAAGTCTAATAATGAAAAAAATGAGTGTTACACATTTGAAAATGAAATTCTATAACTCTGAATTGTTATGTCATACCTGGTTATGTTCAGATTGGTAAGCAAATATTTTTGGAGTGCCTACAATATATAAAACTTTGAGTTTGTGTATATCTATGCATTTCATCAGAGGTTGCAAACTGGTTGCCTGTATGTCAAATGGCCCCTGAGACCACATGTGTATTTGGTTTGGCCCATAGAGGGTTTTTAAAAATTTTGAACCAACATTTAAAGATTGAGATGTTTTACATACAAATTTAGATTTCTACCTTTCTTAAAAAAAAAAAACATAAGGTCTAGCACTTCTGGGCCCACATGCTTATAAAGTAAAATATGCGTCTAGTTCCCTAAGATCCTCATTATTCACGTACACAGTGTATATATAGACTCACTTCCTGGTCTCTTCATGAGTGGAATCAGCCTGGCCCTTCTAGGATTTTTCAATGTGTGGCCCTTGTTAACATGATTGTTTCTCTTCTTTAATAGTCTAATAGTCTTTATGAAATGCTGTAATTTTAAAAAGCTGCACATTAAATTCACGTTGTTTTCAATTTTTTTTCACTATTTGGCCTTTTCTTTTTTTTTTTTTCCCTCAGGAGGTGCACACTGTTGCAAAAGGAACAAAATGGCATAATAATGCACCAGGTGACAAGGCTGTAGGGCTTGAGATATCACTGTTGCTGTCAAGTCAAAGAGTTAATATTTGATTGTGCTACACTAAATGTTATATCTGAACAATATAAAATTATAGTGCTCATACTAAAACCAGTATTCTTTAATTCTTACTTTATAATTGATAAGACAGATTAGGCATATTGAGGAATACTAATACTCTGAAAGGTGTTTCTAATAGGTTTATAAAGGACTGTGTGTGTAGGTAACCTTCTAACCCCTTCCGTCATAGGTTAGTGGGGTCATTTACACAGACTGGTGGCTGGCTTCAAAGCTGGGGACTGAGCAGTACCAGCAATGCATCCTTCCTCAAGTCTCTCAGTCGGTTCACTTCAATTAGTCTCATATTCACTCACTTGTGCTCATTCCCATCTCATCTTTAGAGGCTGAGACAGGCTGTCTCCATCTGTCATAGGGCTAAATAACCATCTCCAATTTCAGGAGATTCAGTGAGCTAGAAAATACAGCTCTGATCCAATCAACTTTTAAAAGACACATTTCCACAACCACTAAAGAGCAACCTGGAAAAGAAAACATTGGCCTTTAGGGTTTCTGTGAACGTAATTCTTCTATCTCATGTAAGTAACACATGCACATTTAGATAAACCTCAAAACTTCCTATGTGCTCAAATTTGACAACCTCTCCTCTCAGAAACACAGAAAACACCATTAAGCACTGTTTTTTCAGTGATACCTTATTTGTGACATAAAATGGAAATCTAATATTTCCCACAAGAGTTCTTCCACACTGTGATTATGAAAGTCTCTTTTCATAAATGGACTGCACCTGTATCCTGTGCCTAGGACCTAGCTTTTGTTTTGAAGCTCCGAAAAGTGTATTTGAACTTTTCTAAGATGACTTTTCTGACCAAAGGTTTTGAGTTTCTATCTTAATTCTAGTTGCTTATATTCATAATTTACATGAGTATTCCAACTGTATGCATTCAGAGAAATTACTCTCTTTATATATTTTTGGAAAGTAAAGAAAATTATAGGTCTCAATACTTGTCCAAAAATAATTTTGTAAAATACAGTGACAGTATTAGCAGCTGCCCTATAATTTGGGGTAAAGGTTTAAAATGAAAAATGTCAAGATATGTTATCAAGCAAATGCTTTTCAAAGGTGCTTCATACTTGGCTTTTGAGTATGCTATTAATCAAGGAGCAAGAAATTCACTACAATGTATATTCTTGAAAGAGCAACATTGTTCTCTATTAGAGCCCAACCAGAGAGGGGTTGTCTACTAGATCTGGAAATATCCATCTCCTCATGTGTCAAACATGTAAGAATAAGGGTACCTTTATCTAGGAGCTCAATAAACTTCACAATGTTCTGCCAAATTCTAGGCCTTGCTGTCACAGCAGATGACCATCACCTTACACACCCAGGAATGGCATATGGGAAAATAGCAACAGAATCTTTTTCACATTGTACATTCAGAGCACAGTGAATCCAGGAAAGCACAATAATGCACTCTCCCTCTTTATTATCCTTTGCTGAGGGGCAGGTGAGGTTCATGGGCATCAACATATATCTGTTTATTATGAAAATAAATATTCAGCAACAGTGTATAAAGCAAACATTTCATTAAAACCTGGGAATTTAAGTCTGAACACACGCTTCTTAGCATGCAGTTCCCTAATAGATCTGTAATCTCAGTGCTACAGATGGCATTCCACAACACGCATGTGTAGTCTTATAAAAACAGCCTTTTAGAAACAGTCAAAATCCTTATGTCTATGTTAAGAGACAAAGAGATGGTATAAATAAATCTTCAAATAATTCGCTTACTAAAACAATTATAACTTCACTAATTTTAAAAGCTAATAAACTTTAAATTCAGTTATAAGCAGTGCCACAGTATTATCTTGTCTTTTTCAGAATAGCTTCAACACTAAGACTTTTCAGTTTGCGTTCATGGAATCATAAAGTCTGGTGCTACAACTGACCGTGACTCAATATCTAGTCTTGTAACGGCAATTGATATATAAGGAAATCACAGCTCAGAAAGTGTCAGAATTATTCATTGTCCTATAGCAAAGTTAGGGGTGGGGTCCACATACTCATAGTTAGGCTTTTCTATCATCCTGTTGAGTATAAAAAATAAGTTAATACAATTTTGAAGCAACAAAACTGAGTAGGTAAATTCGTATGAAGTCTAAGATAAGACACAGTACCTTACAGCGCATAATCAGGAAAAGCCATCACTGAAATAATCAGGCCTCCAGGGAAGTCTATTTGCATGCCACCATCACTCTGATGACAGGGGAGTCAAATTAAATAGATCAGCAAGTTAGCTACCTTATCTTGCAGTTTTCTTGCTATTATATATGTCACAACAGAGTGAGTCCAATCTTTTCTGCAGTAAATGGTGTCACTGGGAAATTAGGCACTATGAATGCCAACAAATGAGTTTTTAATGCGGATGACACAAAGGCATTTTCGATATCCATATATTTTTCCTAATAAAAACCCTGAATAAAGCAATTGAGAAATTTACAAAACCCATTCACGATAACAGAGTAGGTTTGTTGCTCAAGGGCTTATCTAGTCCAAATCAGCTCCCAACTCTCTGTACCTGCTCAGCCCTAATCAGTGTTTTTCATTGAAGATGAATGTGCTACTAATGGAGGCAATGTGAGCTCATGAATGGATTTCTGTTCTATATCTTCTCAGTATTTCTTGGTGAAAACACACAAGAGCACGTGTGCACACACACCTACACACTCCATTAAACCATGAGGGAGGTGACAGGAATTACTTTAAATTAATCCTATCCTGGCAGAATTAGACAGTTGAGAAACAAAATAAAGAGTACATTGTTATTTTTGAATGTCGCTATAAAACAGATTTTCCTGTTTCCTAGGTAAAAAATATTAGCTGTGTGTTAACATAAAAGAACTACCTTGAATGTGACTATCACAAATAAAACCAGGTAAAAGAGCTGAAAATTAAAAAAAACCCAAAAATGTTTTTTCTACAAACATCTAATAAAATTTAAACCCTTTAAAAATCACAAATAACTTTTTTAAAAAAAGTTTTCAAGTCCACGGACAGAGATGAAATATACTTTACTTGGAATCTACCATTTCCAAGGACAGCAGAGTAGGATGTTATTTATTCCACTCTACTATAATGATATGCTATCTTTATTCCTAACAGCCTGCATTTATAACTTATCAGTATTGATAAATCCTTTGGACTACATGACAATAGATGGATGCATATGTAAAGATAATCTGGTAAAGCAGTAATCTAGAAATCGTAAATATGTCCTTAGCTATGCACTGTATAATTTTGATTTGATATTTTAGCAGAAGAGGCATCTTCCTAACTGTGCTTTCTTCAGGATAATTAATATTTATTATGGCTCTACTGCCTGGACACAATCCAGTGATAAGGAGAGGGGTTGGGAAGGCAGTTGGTGTTAAAATCTGCAATTGATACAATCATAGGTGTATCAGAGTCCTCTAATATCAATTGGCATAAATCTCCCTACTTGCACATGGGATGCAGGGTCCCTTACCCAGTACAGAAAGAGCCCCTAAGTACTCTATCTGGTCAACTTAAAGCAGAGGGGCTCTCACTTAAACAGCGCTGACAAAGTGCTCTCTCCAGCAGCAATTGTCCATTATGTTCAAAAATATTACCAGGTTTGTGATTTCTGGCCTCTGGCAGAGACAAGGATGGGTTTAAAATTGATGATTGCTGAGATACAGGGGAATCCCTGACATAGCAATAAAAATCAGGTCATACACCATCTCTGTCAAGAACCATTTGTGAAAACTTGGGAAAAATCACTAAGTTCACCAACTTTATGCATAACAAAAATTATTATATTATTATACCATTAAAAAAAATGTACAGTTGGATCATCCCTGAGCTTCCAGCTTGGGAAAAAAGGCTCTCTTCCTAGACAAAAATGCAGAGAATGACGTTGACTTCACCTAGGACACTGAGCAAAAGAGAGGCTGCTAGTGAAACGGGGAGTCTCTCAGGCTTCAAGCCCTGAGAGTTCACAAGGCTTCTGAAGCCCAGCACAGAAGGGTTACAAATGAAAAAATCCAGTGCAACAATGGCGCCAGTGGTCGTAGGTTTTTTTCAAAGAAGAATGTGAAACTAGATGAAAGCAGATACCAGAAATTCATCTATTCCTGTGCTTTGATATAGCAGATAGGGAATAAATAAGACCAGGAAAAGGTCCCAGTTTGGAGGGAGGCCCAGTTCTAACACAGTATATAATCTTAACAGGCTACTCACACTGACTTGAAATGCAGAGAATCTGCCATTAAATAAGAAAGCAGCTTTAACAGAAATAACAAAGCACCAGGAATTCTGGTTGTGATCTTGAATCTACCATTTTTGGTTATGAAACTTTTGAAGAATCCTGTCTGGCACTCCATGTTTCATTTCTAATAGTGAACTTTTCATTCTTTCATCCAACAATTTCTGGGAGCCTGCCATAGTGATCACCTTCACACTTGCCTGGTCCACTAGTGAGTTAAATGGGTACAATACAGATTATACACCTCAGTTTATCAGTGTAAACGTTAGATGAAATAATGTTTAATTTGATGAATTAATGAAATATAGGCGAAATTGTAAAGCACTGTATAATCCACGATTTGATTGAGGTAATAGGTTTACTTCCAATTCAGGGAGAAAAATTATATTATTGGAAAGGAAAAGGATTTCATACCTGATTGCTCAGAATTCTTTAAGAATTGGAGTGTTAAATCCCATCCAGGCCAATACTCCTCTGTCTGATTTCTAAATTCTAAATGATTATCCCCAGGGAAAGAAATCATTTATTTTGCACATAAAAACACAAAGAGATTGAGAAAAATCACCTAATTTCATTTTATATAATGTTAACTTTCATAGAAACAGCTTAATGAAGTACTTAGGAATAGTGTTTCCTTGAGTTACTCACAGGAAGCTGTTAACCTGAACTTGATTTTCTCTTTAAGAAAACTCATGCTATACTTGTTAATGACAATACCTAATTCATAAAAATCCAAGCATCATCACCCGCTGAGTGTGACATATCCTGAACAAAGGTAGCCTTTTTATTTAGGAAGATGATAAAATCCTCCTGGCCTTTACCCTTTCCAATTAACACTTTAACCTGCTCACATTCTCTTTTTCTGGGAAAAGTCCTTTCAAACTCCAAGACTAGAGTCAGTTGTGTTTTGTTTTATTTTGTTTTTTTTCTTTTTGGCCTATTATATCCAAGTTAAACAGACTATTCATATAATACTAATGCTCTTGTGAACTTTCTTGAATACCCACAAATTCTCAGAGTAGTACAGAAATTATTCTGTAGTCACTAAGTCTGACATCTGCCCCCAAACTAAATTAAAATTAACCTTCAGCCTAAAGAAACCTGCATGAATTCCCCTTCTGTGCATTACGGTAATTATGATGACATAATTTGATGTGCTGATGAATGGCTACCACTGTTGAACTGATTGGAGAAACACTTGAAAACATCTTCATTGGGCTCCAGCAGATTCTGAAGAGGGATGTTCATAACTCTCTGTAATAAGTACAGATAAAGTTCAATCTTTATCTCCATATTAGTTCAGTCTAGATGACTGTCTTCTCTTGCATCACTTAATTTCTATCATGGATAGCATCAGAGACCTTTTATTTTACAGTTTAGCCAGTCAACTAAATAGTACTGGTAAACATCTTCTCTGAAAGCTACTGTATTTTTAGCGTATAATAATACACAGCATCAATATCTGTAGTGTGTATGCATATATGTGTAAGAGTGTAGATTTTTGCTTGTTTGTTTAATAGATGATTTCTGCTTTTCTGTTTGTACATTTTTGGCCATTTTGTTTCATTATCACATTTTACATAGGACAGAAGTAGGCTATAGTTAATTAAACACCAAGCAGCATATATGTCATATACATATGGTCATACTATAGATCCTGGTGACATTGACATCACATTTTGCAGCTGGATATGTCATTTGCAAATTCTATTTTGGCCCTGACAAAATACAGAGAAGAAACCTACCATTTTGGTATTTTATTTACCATCTGTGAAAGATAATTTTACATTAGCGTAACTAATAGCTATCATTCTACATAGTGGATTTGTCCACAGGTTTTGAATGATTCTACAAATTTGGATAGGGAAAAGGTACCTATTTAAGGTGCATGCACATATCTTAAATTGGGGATGTCTTGCAGCTACATGATCAAAACAGGAAAGATACTTGGTATATAAAACAGTGAAAACATCAAATACAAAATGGTCAAGAGAAAGTTGGTTTGACTGACACAAGAAGAATAAGAAAGAATACTACGGATAGGCCTTTAAAGGGCATACATTTTGATTTGCAAGGCAGTGGATGGCTTCATCACATGGGGATGGGGGATGGGAGGATGGGGTTAGAGAAGGCAGAGATCTTCTTCAGTCCAAGTTCATAATATTATGATATTCGGCTGCTAATGATTTGGTATTTTCTTTGGATCTTAACAATTTAGCCAGCCTCAACATTATTAAAATACCAATACTCTTGGCAGGGGCAATACCATGAACCATAGGTTGCAAACTGGAATCACATGGCCAATATTTGAGCCAAAGACATATTTTTTTTATGGCCTATGCCTTTTTTACATCAAAGTCACATTTTAAATCAGGAGATCCTGTGCTTTACTCTATGAATTAACACCTTAAGTTAGGGTTTCTTTAACTTCATTTTGCTTAAGGTCATGGGCCCCTTTTGGAATCTAATGAAAGCTATGTGCCCCTGTAGTTCATTGTTACGTCAACAAAGTTCATTGCACAGCTGCTATGTTCCAGTCTCTGTTCTGCTAAATTGCAGAGGTATTACAAAAGTATTTGAATAAATAGCACTTAATTATGTGATACTTTTTCACAATTAAAAGTGTTTGGTTTAAAGGGAATGTATGTGGTGTCAAAAAAAAACATCACAATGTAATATAAAGTGAATTATATTCCCAAATCTAAATTCTGAATCCATTACATCATTGCTTCAGAGCTTTGTTTTCAGATTTCTCCCTTTCAATTTATTACATTAGATGCAACCACCCAGAGCTTAAAGCATTGATTTCTTTCTGTTTACAAACTGAAATTACAGCCATTTTTATTTAGCTTTAAAACTTAAAATGGTAAATACCTCTGCAAATTCTGGCAGTAAAAAAAAAAAAAAAACATCATCAGAATGACAACACAAGTCTAACGATTAATTAATGATATACTATTTCTTGACAAAAATATGAATACATCTAATTTAGTTTCTCCTAGAATAAGAGCACAACTTCTTTTATACTCTGGAGAAGGGAGAACTGTATAGTTACAATGATCACATGAATAAGTAAACTTGTGCCTATTTTATTATTCTATTGTTATTTTTCAGACAAGGTATCCTGATTGTGCTTAAGAAAACATGCTCTCCATTATTACAGTAGGATGGGGCAGTATTAAGATGTTACTATGGGGCTGGCCCCGTGGCTCACTCGGGAGAGTGCGGTGCTGATAACACCGAGGCCGCGGGTTCGGATCCTATATAGGGATGGCCAGTGTGCTCACTGGCTGAGTGTGGGGCAGACCACACTGTGCCAAGCATTGCGATCCCCTTACTAGTCAAAAGAAAAAAAAAAGATGTTATTATGTAGTGGTTAAAACCATGAGAGATGGAATTTTTCAGCCTGGGTTCAAATTCTGATCAAGCTGCTGATCTCAAAGTGTTTGTTTCGCATGCTCTCCATTATTACAGTAGGATGGGGCAGTATTAAGATGTTACTATGGGGCTGGCCCCATGGCTCACTCGGGAGAGTGCGGTGCTGATAACGCCGAGGCCGCGGGTTCGGATCCTATATAGGGATGTCCAGTGTGCTCACTGGCTGAGCGTGGGGCAGACCACATTGTGCCAAGCATTGCGATCCCCTTACTAGTCAAAAGAAAAAAAAAAGATGTTATTATGTAGTGGTTAAAACCATGAGAGATGGAATTTGTCAGCCTGGGTTCAAATTCTGATCAAGCTGCTGATCTCAAAGTGTTTGTTTCATCATCTGTGAAACTGGAATATTAATAGCCATTGCTGTTGCAGCTGTTGCTGCTATATAGTAAAATGTACATTGAACCAAGATCAGGAATTCTGACTTCTTGTCCCATCTCTACTATTAGATATATTGATCAAAGAAGCAAACACAAATTCTTTCACCTACAGTATAAAACTGAGATGATCTCCACAACCATGACAGATCCACAGTTCTGTGCTTCTAAGATCAGAAATTTTCTTGACTTTCTCTTTCTTTTGTTCAACCCCACTAAAGCATCATCACTTGATCTCTTCCTCATGAAAACCACTTGAACCTGTAAGTTTATCAAGCATTCATGCATAGGAAGAGTTCCACTCTTGACTGTACCCAAGCCAATCACTGACCCATGAAACTTGGCATTAATATTTAATACAATACGTTTTGAAGACTGTAACAAAAAACAACATTATGAATATGTGTCAATAGACAAAGCATAACCTGACATTGTTTAGCTGGCCATTGGTTAACAGATTCAATGGCATAATATCAGGCAAGTAACTTTATTTCTCTGAGCATCAGTTTGCCCATCTGTGTGGATGGGGTTAGTAACAGCCTACCTAAGCTTGCATACTTTCATGAGAATCGAATGCCACAAAGGTTGACATATAGTGAGCTTCTAATAAATATTAGCCCTGCTCCAGGCCAAAATCCTTAGTGTGATCTTTAAGGTCCAACCACAGGCAGTTGCAAAGTTTTGCCTGGCAGGCCTCATGGGGGGTGGCTGCCCTCACCACACCAGATATGGTGCATTTTTCTGGAGGGAGTTGCAGCCAAGAACTAAGCCCCTTCCCTTCATCCCGAGTGCCAGCCCTGCTTCTATGCATATCTGCGTTCCTAGCCAGGCACCTCCAGTCAGAGGCCTGCTTAGTGGAGGACCTGGCTAAGATGCTTTTCTCCTCTGTGACCCAGTACCTTTCCACTCTATGACTAGAGGATTTGCGAGCAAGAGATACACGTTATTCCTGTTTGTCTCCCCCGTGTGATGGGCTGAATTAAATAAACATGGACAGGGAGGGAGCGACGGTGAGAAATCAGAAGGGAAGAAATTTAGGAAATTTAAAAAAAAACACCCACAGGACTCCTTTTTTTCTTTCATATATACATACACAAGCCATCAGTAAAGGTAATTCAATTATTACAATCTAAATATTGATGATAATGCTCTGGATACAAATAAACCCCTCAAGTCTATGCTATGGGTTCCTTTGTCGTGTTGGTTAGTACAGAGTCTAAGAAGGTCCAAATAAATATTGTAATATTGACCTGTTGTGCAAGACTTATCTATTCTTCATAATAAAGCAAAAACAAAATCGTAAATCTGTAATTTGGTCACCAAAAATGAGCTACTGAAAATGAGTGGTTCTAGCCAAGTTAAGAATCCACAAAAGACACCTAAACATACATAGTAGAAGGGTATTAGAATTGATCTAAGAAGCTGTTTACTATAAAAATCCAGTATACAGTATTTTCTACAAGAGTTATAAACAGTCCATTACCTTTTGGACAAATTCCATCAGTAAAACCTGATGAAATGTAATATAAACGAATACACAAATTCATCTCTGTGTGATCTATGGTACACCCACAACCTGTTCCTTCTCAAACTGTACTTCGACAGCTGCCTAAGGTCAGACAGAACCCTAGGTACTCAAGATGGACAGGAAAAAAAAAGGCCAAAAGGACATCCCAAAATAGGCACAAGCACAACAACAAAAATTAGCTGGCAATGAGCTGCAAATGAAACAACCATTTCTAGAAAAAAATATCATAAGGCCATGACCTACAATGCAAAGACTGCTTATGATAGACTGCACATAGACAGCATGCTCCACATGGAAAAGGCAGCACAGGAGGCATCAAGCTTTTAGTCACACACAGTGATGCCGCTCCACCGCCACTGTCACTGCTATTTAAAGGGACAATTTGTGAGCCAATGCTGCTTCTGTTTCCTTTTATGACACTCGCTATTATAAGTACTGTCCCATTTCTGTTAGATCATCATCATTGAATTGTCACTACTACTTTTCAATAGCATAAATGATATAGTTAATACTGGTAAATACATGTTAGTGCTTTTCTGCAGAGTTATGCATCATCAATCCACACATTTTTGATCGGATTCTGGTTCTGCTCGCTAGGAGAAACTCTCTTTTTTGTTCCCACTCCATCCTCTGAGAGGCTCTCCTTGTCTAGTGTTTTCCATCACCAAAGTATAAGTTAGTCCTAATGTACATTCCCTTTGGGGGACTGGATAGTTCCTGAAAGTCTGTCAGTGGTGCCAGGAAAGGCAGGAGCCTGATTTTTCTCCTTTCTTGCTGGTGCCTCATCCTCAAAATGTAACTTGCTTGCGGCCAGCTAAAGGCTCTAAGACTTGAATAAGAAGGTCACACACACCCATAACCTGATTTTTTTCTCCTGAGTCACAGTGATTTTATCTTTAACTGCTTGAGATTTAGGAGCAGTTGGCTTTTCCAAGCCTGCAAAGTCCTGGATTTCTACACTTTCTTTATTCCTTATCAGTTCTGCTCACAAACCAGCCAGTTCTTTCCTGAGTTCATTTATTTCTTGTGATATTTTGCTAAACAGCTAATAAAAACCAACACACCCTAATAAAGTTCTGTTTTTCCACCTCTTTCTTTAGATAGAGCTGCTGACATACTGACCACCAAATGATCACTTCACCAAATGTGCTGCCTCTGAATAATATGGATCACCATCTTCTCAGCCTTGGTTACCAGCTTCCTTACCATGTGCCCAGAACACTAAGTTGATGCAATGTATTTATAATACAATAGCAGGCCCCCTCCAAAGTACCAATTTCTGTATTAGGATGACTAAATGGTGTAACAAATAACCCTCAAATCTCCGTACCTTAGCATCAACCTAACAAAGCTTAATGGTTTGTGTCTTGATCATATAAAGTCTGAAGTGTTATTTATAATACAATAGCAGGCCCCCTCCAAAGTACCAATTTCTGTATTAGGATGACTAAATAGTGTAACAAATAACCCTCAAATCTCCGTACCTTAGCATCAACTTAACAAAGCTTAATGGTTTGTGTCTTGATCATATAAAGTCTGAAGTGTGTGTTCCTGGTCCAATAGCTCTCCTGAGTGGTTCTTCTCCAAGCAGTGATTCTGGAATCTGGCCTCCTTCTAACAAATGGTCTGTCTTTTGTTATCCTTTGCTTCCCAGCATGTGAGCAGGAGACAGAGAGACAGAGAGGGGGAGAGAGAGACAGAGAGACAGAGAGAGAGAGAGAAAAAAAAAACAACTGCATGGATGTTTTAAGGCCAGGCTTGGGAGTAGTATTACTTCCACT
Source organism: Galeopterus variegatus (assembly GCF_000696425.1). Lineage (NCBI taxonomy): Eukaryota > Metazoa > Chordata > Mammalia > Dermoptera > Cynocephalidae > Galeopterus > Galeopterus variegatus. Next base: position 154,723 of record NW_007731505.1, read on the forward strand.
GTATTCCCTTGCCTAGAACTCAGTCATATGGTCCCACCTATATGCCAGGGGAGCCGGGAGTCTGGTGTGCCCACAAAGAAAATGAAACAATATGGAAATGTACATGTGGCCTCAGCCATAATTAGGCTCCAGGCAGAGTATGCAGGAAGATGGAGCCTCTGGGTAAAACAGAAGCTTTTCTCCATAGTATCTTGTTTTCCCTTCAAATTATGGTTGTACTGGCCCAAAATACTCTAACTTAACTAGTATCAAGATAGAGACATCATTACTATGGCTACCTTCTCAACTTGTGCCCAACATTTTTCTGAACTGCCTGGTCTATTCCATAACCTCCTCCTCATTCCACTTGTTTAACTTGGGGGCTACAGAACTGACTACCAGTTTACCATGTATTTCCTTGCCATTACCTGGTTGTATACATCATCAAGTCAGCTTTTGCCATCATACCCTCTCTGGGCCATTTCTTTATTCTTTCAAACATTTATTTAAAAACAACATTCATTGAGTGCTACTATATGTCAGGTACTTGCTCTAAATATAGAGGATTCTCTTCTGGACTAAATTACATTCTCCCTTCCCCAAATTCATATGTTGAAGCACTAAACCCCCAAGTACCTCAGATTGTGACTGCGTTTGGAGATAGAATCATTTAGGTTAAATGAGGTTATTAGGGTGATCTCTAATCCTTCTAAGAAGAAATTAGGACGAATGCACATAGAGAAAAGGCCCATGAAGACACAGCTAGAAGGTGGCCATCTACACATCAAGTAAAAAGCCTCAGGGGCCAATCCCGTGGTGCACTCGGGAGAGTGCGATGCTGGGAGCGCAGTGGTGCTAGGAGCGCAGCGGCGCTCCCGCCACGGGTTCAGATCCTATATAGGGATGGCTGGTGTGCTCACTGGCTGAGCGCGGTGCAGGTGACACCAAGCCAAGGGTTGCGATCCCCTTACCGGTCACAAAAAAAAAAAAAAAAAAGCCTCAGAAGAAACCAACCCTGCCAACACTTCGATCTTGGACTTCCAGCCTCCAGAACTGTAAGAAAATAAATGTCTGTTGTTTAAGTCATCCAGTCTGTGGTACTTTGTCATGGCAGCCCTAACAACCAAATACAGATGTTACAAAGGAAAAAAAACAGGTCAAAAAAACCACATTCTCTCTTGCAGCTTGGCTTCTAAGCTCGTGTAATTGCTACTCCTCCACTCAGCACCCTCCCAACAAGCCCTGTCCCCCGAGATCCCACTTTGCATTTGCTGCCTTTATGGAAAGCACACATATGGAATTTCTAATAAAAGTTCTGGAACATGTAATATGGCTTCGAAATATTCATTTAAAGAAAAACATTCTGTTTTCTACAAAAACAGCAAATAACTACAGAAAATTTCTTAATATCCTGTCAAGGTTGCTTCTTGATTCCTATACTTCATAAAATATTACTTATCTCACAGTAAACTTTGTCTCTCCTCAAGGCATGTTCAGATTTGTCAGTTAGCAGCTTTAACACCTCACCTCACATTTAATCCAATTTCTTTAAGCATTTGTGCTATTTAAAATTCAGATTAATAGGGACATTGCCAAGGCTATAATTGAAGAGCAAGGAAGTTAGGCTGACTCCCACTGCTAAGAATGCCACTTTTCAACTTCTAGTGTGTTATCACTAGATTACTTCTTCTCCTTGATCTCCACTTTAATAATAAAATACTTACAAAAAGATAATATTTGGAGTAAACATGACTGAGGTTTGAGACTATCCAGTTTTCTTCTCCCTGCTAGTCCTACCTCTAATCTTGACCATACTCCTGCTCCATCATCAGAATGCAGGTCAGAGATCACATCCTCCAAGAATTTTTCTATGTCTTTTCCCCTGGCTTCTTTCCACCACCTTCAGCACCTTCTTCTCTAAGCTTTCATCATAGCACTTAGGAATTACGGCACCAGTGCTCTGATTCTCTGACTGCCTCGACCCCTGGAAGACAGGGGCTGAGTCTTTGTACATGATGTACCCTCTGTAGATGTATGGTGAATGAAACAGCATTTATTTTCAATGACAAATCTATATGTTACTATTCCTGGACATCCACTTAAGGTTTTAGAAAAATTTCTACAGTTAACTTAAACTTTATTCACTTTTAGCCAAATATTTGAACTTGCCATAAAGGGGTAGAAATTAAATTAAAATGTGTAAGGAGCAATGGATGGAAAATATTTGAACATACTTCAACCTTTTTTGATTCATATTTGCTAGAAATGAACTGTAGTTAATGACTTTAAAAATTTATTTCATATTATTTTATTTTATTTCAGCAGATACTACTGCATTATTTGAGAGTCCTCCTTGATGATTCACTTATTGTTTCCAACTATCCTTATTAGAAAGAACAATCTATACAGGGGATGGGTCAGAATATAATAAGATTTATATATAATGAACAATTCTGTAGCCATTTAAAAAATATGCTGAAACAAAGGCACCTGAATGTAAGACGTACATCAGAAGTGAGTGTAGTGGAGTAGATTTATGATACAGAATAAATTTTTTCATATTTAAAACTCTCAAAATCTGTGACCAGGTCTGCTCTGAAATAATATTCCTTCTTCAGCCCCTGATATGTTTCTTTGTTTAATTTTCTTACGTGTCCATCTTCTTTACCCTGCCCTCCCTGACTAAGGGACAAGGTGTCAACTGAAGTGCAAATCAAATGCAGCAAAGAGCTGGGAGAGGAGGACAGATTCTTACAACACACAAAAGGAAAACAGGCTGTTATTTTAATTATCCCTACAGTTCAGACAAAATAAAGATTGTTGTTTTTCTAAAATTGACTTAATCCTTTCAACAGGCTTATCATGCCAGGGAAACAGAGCGAATTATGGAAAGACATAGAGGGTTGCTTTTTAAAAATTGCCTCCTTCAAAAGTTTCAGTCTGGTGAATGAATTCATTTTCACCATGTTTCAGCCCTTTGCTATCTGACTTGTTGATTACAAGTCCTTTTCCATTGTGGTTGGAAAGGTGGTGCTGTATGGGAGGTTAATATGAATAATGTGGTGTGTCTGTTCATTATTTTTTCACTGACCCTATGGATGGGATTTAGAAAGGTCTTGGGGACAGGGAGAGGAACTCTGCAAACTGGGAAACAGGGTCATTATGCAGCATTTTATATTTTGTTTTTTTTTGGCAATCCATACTAGGCATGTCAAGGATGGATGGTGTCTGCATGCTTCATTTAAAAGGAACAAACAAACAAATAAAAATGGAAGAAAGGAGGCTGAGGTAGAGCTGAGAAAATGATCACTGTTTTAGAGAAGAGAAAATCTTACCTTGGGCTGTCAGAAGAACTTGCTGAAGTTCTTTACAAAAAAAA
>NW_007731506.1:0-557 GCF_000696425.1 Galeopterus variegatus
CAGGCAAAAGAAAGGGCTTCCAAATTTGGACAAGACAATGTCAAATTGTCCCTGTTTGCAGATGAAATGATCCTGTATATAGAAAAACCTAAAGACTACACCAAAAAACTCTTAGAGCTAATAAATGAATTCGATGAAGCTGCAGGATACAAAATCAATATAAAACAGTAGCATTTTTATATTCCAGCAACAAACTAGCAGAAAAATAAATCAAGAGCAAACTCATTTACTATAGCTACCAAAAAAACTCAAAATACCTAGGAATAAATTTAACCAAGGAGGTAAAAGATCTCTGCAATGAGAACTACAAATCACTGCTGAAAGAAATTAAAGAGGACACAAAAAGATGGAAAGACATTCCATGTTCATGGATTGGAAGAATTAACATTTTGAAATTGTCCATGCTACCCAAAACAATCTACAGATTTAATGCGATCCCATCAAAATAGCAATGACATTCTTCACAGAAATAGAAAAAACAATCCTAATATTCGTATGGAACAACAAAAGATCCTGAATAGTCAAAGCAATCCTGAGCAAAAATATAAAGCCAGAGG
>NW_007731506.1:4182-6982 GCF_000696425.1 Galeopterus variegatus
ATGACTTCTCATGTAAGAGAAGTTAGGAAGAAAACTGTTCACCTCCTGCCTGAAGGAAACTTTCTCTTTGTAGCTTTTCCATAATTGAAGTCATATTCAGACATGACTGTAATTAGCACTATTCAAATCTTATTCTTGCGGTTATTTTCCTGTTTTCTTCAGCCTCTGCTTCTCCCTTTCCTCCCCCACGATGCAGCATCGCTGGATCACAGTCCAAATCTCAGAACGGGGTGGGCCTAGCATAGACCCCCAGTTGGCTGCAGACAGCTGATCCACACCAGAGAGCCGTGAGCCAGCAACAGGCGACAGTTATACCTGCAGGGGCTTCCAGGAAATGCAGCACCAGTAGAACCCAGCTGGAGAGGAGAACTTGAGCTCAGCCTTAAAGGAGGGCAGGATAAGCAGATGGAGAGAGGTTGAGGGAGTCTGAATTGTGTCCAACAGACAATCGTCCAATCAACTATGTTACAATAAAAAAAAAGTAAAAACAGAAGACGACAGTCAACACCTAGGGCTGGGCAACATCTGTGAAGGGGGCAGCAGTGGGAGATGAAGGTGGAGGAGCAGGTGGGAGACAGACACCACGGAGGACCTCAAGTGTCAGGCCAAGTCCACGTTTAACCGGCTGCCTTCTAGGGAATGAGGCCCCTATGAAGGGAAATGACCAGGGAGGTGATACTGCATGCCAAACCGCACTTTAGGAAGGTGACCTTTCCATCTGTAGAGAGACAGTGATCCAGTAGGAAGGGCTACAGAGGGTGGCAGTGGCCAGGTGGAGGTGGGGCAGCCATGGATGCAGGTGATGACTGCAACTGGTCACCTTGCTGCATTGGTGGTCCTCTTGGCACAGCCACTTGTAGCTTATTTCCAAGTCAGATGGTATTTGAAGCCAGAAAGTAGAATTCTGGCATGTCAGGAAAAACAAGGAACAGAGCTGCGTTCCTGCTCATTTGAACAATCTGATGGGGCTCTCCATTCATGTCACCCCAATACCACCAGAAGGGATGTGGACATTTTTTGTGATACATTAGTTTTACTCCCTCAGTGTTAATTTCCTCCTCTCTAGATAGTTCAGGGTGGGAGTTAGGGGAGGTAGCCCAGGACAGTGCCCTCCTCACAAGGTCTGAGAAAAAATCTCATTGTGTCTCATTAGCTGTGACTGGTTGACATGTCCATCCAGAAGCCACACCCCGAATCCTGGGAAACACCAGGCCTGACTTTACTGAAGCACGGGGACATGAGGGGAGGGGCTCATTCCCAGAGATCGGCGGAGGGATTGTTCTAGAAGAGGAACAGTGGATGCTGGGTAGCAGGAACAACAAGTGTTCCTAGCAGGAGGTCAGCTGTCCTCTGAGTTTCTACACAGCGCAAATACAAACACAAATACAAACACAAAGTATAACCGCCCCAATCGCTGTTTTATCTCCTCTGTCCTATGCTTCCAAAGGAGAGCACAGTTGTCCTGTGATGGAATTGACATCATTTTTTAGGCTCTAGAGTGGGATCGGTTTATAGATGTAAATTACCCTAACCCATTAGAACTGCTCCAGCGCCATGGAGAATCGCTGACGTCAAGGGCTCAAATGCTGCTTTCAACTGCAAACAAAACCTGGAGTGTTCAGCTGGGGGGTTCTGATAGAGCCCAGCAACCTGATACATTATAACAGTTTATGGCATTAATTGAAACTAATTGAAATTCGGCTGCTATTACCTCTGTACTTTCCATGAAAATAAAAAGTAGGATGAAAGTAGAGTAAAAAATATAAAACTGCCTTAATGGCTCGAAATGGATCAATTATTTTCATCTTTAGCTAAACACAGTTTATTGCCTTATTAAAAGCATGTTTGTGGGAAAAGTATAACATTAAAATTCCAGTGCATGAATCACCGAACAAAGTCTTTGTTATGTTATATCTAATATATTCTTCCCTTTTTATTTGGCAGAGAAAAATGAGACAGTTCAGGGGTGGGGCATAGAAATCTTATTCTTTGACTTTATAAAAAATAAAAAGAGCATTCTCTGGTCTATATGTGGGCATGATATGCTTCTTAAGTGAGTGTTTATTTCATAATTTAATACATTCTATGATATCTACTTAAAATTTTTTCATTATCTAGTTATTTGCTGGAGATATTTGTCCGGACAAAATGCCAATTAGAGGTTTTTGTTAGTGACATGTTATGCCTCCATCTGCAAGTGTAGTGCAGTGGTGTGAGCCCTGGTGCTGAAACCAGACTCACTGGGTCGGAGTCCTGCTGACCCACCCACTTGCTGTGTGATCGTGAGCTCATTGCTTAACCTCTCTGTGCTCAGTTTCCTGGAGAAAATAATAAAATCTATGTCCTGGGCCCCTTCTGAGGATGAATGAGGTCATACATGACCACTGTATGTCTTTTTTGCACTGGAAAAAGGAAATACAATTCTTCATTAAAATATAACAGAATAGGTAAATATTCTTAGAAACAATTAAAAATACATAAACTATAAAATGTAATATGTAATTCTTGTTTTCTCTGGCCTTAATGTAATAATTATGAAGAAATATTCATATCAATATCTGCGTTCATAACTCCTGAATTTATTTCTTATACTCATGAGATCTGATTTTATGGTCAGATCATCAGATCAAGAAATCCTTCCCTTTTGAAATGCAAATCAAAACCACACTGAGATACCATCTCACCCCAGTTAGGATGGCCAAAATCCAAAAGACGCTGAAAGATAAATGCTGGCGAAGATGCGGAGAAAAAGGAACTCTCATACATTGTTGGTGGGAATGCAAAATGGTGCAACCCATAT
>NW_007731506.1:8895-10042 GCF_000696425.1 Galeopterus variegatus
AACAACTTAGCTTTTCGTTTCTATAAAGTCTTTTTACCTTTAATTGTTAGTGAGTTTTCTACCTCCTGAAACTATTACCTAATATCTTCAGGAACCAGGATGATGAAACTGGCATCTTTTCCCCTGATTAATATAAATTTAAAAATTTATATTTACATATTTAACCTCCTGCATCTGGATGCTTTATTATAGTTGGAACTTTAACGTATGATTGCCTTGTTTAGGCAGTCNTGCTGATTCTTTGCCTAGATGATCTGTCCAATATTGACAGTGGGTGTTCAGGTCCCCTGCTTTTATGGTATTAGTGTCTATTTCCTTCTTTAGGTCTAGTAGAGCTTGTTTTTTAAATCTGGCTGGTCCAACATTGGGTGCGTATATATTTATGACTGTTATGTCTTCTTGATTGATCAGTCCTTTTATCATTATGTAGTGTCCCTCATTGTCTCTTTTTATGGTTTTTAGTTTAAAATCTATTTTATCAGATATAAGAATAGCTACTCCAGCTCGTTTTTCTTTTCTGTTTTCATGGTCAATCTTTTTCCATCCTTTCACTCTTAGTCTATGTGTGTCTTTATGGGTGAGGTGGGTCTCTTGAAGGCAGCATATAGTTGGGCCCTCGTTTTTAATCCAGTCAGCCAGTCTGTGTCTTTTGATTGGGGAATTTAAGCCTTTTACATTAAGAGTTGTTATTGAGAAGTGTTGACTTATTCCTAGCATTTTATTGATTATTGTTTGGTTGTCTTAGGTGTCTTTTGTTCCTTGCTTTCTGATTTACTATTTGTTTTCTGTATTTGTTGGTTTCTTGGGGTGTAGATAGCCTTTTTGTTTGTTTGTTTTTTCTTCATGAGTGCCATTTTTATTATACTAGTAGGTTTTGATTTTTCTTGGGTCTTTATGGCAGTGGTAGTTATTTTTCAGGAACCAAACCCAGTACTCTCTTGAGAATTTCTTGTAAGGGTGGTCGTGTGGTGGTGAACTACCGCAGTTTTTGTTTGTCTGAGAAATATACTATTTTCCCTTCATTTCGGAAGGATAGACTTGCAGGGTAGAGTATTCTTGGCTGACAATCTCTGTCTTTTAGTATTTTGAATATATCATCCCATTCCTTTCTGGCTTTTAGGGTTTGTGATGAAAAGTCTGATGTTAG
>NW_007731506.1:11042-18543 GCF_000696425.1 Galeopterus variegatus
TTGTTGAACATGTTTTCAATGCAATCTCCTTTTTCCTCCCCTTCTGGAATAACCATGACTCAGATATTTGAGCGCTTAAGGTTGTCTGATATCTCTCTCAGATTTTCTTCAATGCCTTTGATTCTTTTTTCTTTTTTTTGGTCTGCTGTGTTATTTCAAACAGCCCATCTTTAAGTTCAGAGGTTCTCTCTTCAACTTCCTCAAGCCTGCTGTTTAAACTCTCCATTGTGTTTTTTATTTCACTGAATGAATTCTTCAGTTTGGCAAGCTCTGCTACATTTTTTTTCAGGACATTGATTTCCTTGTACATTTCCTCTTTTCTCTCTCAGATTTTCTTCAATGCCTTTGATTCTTTTTTCTTTTTTTTGGTCTGCTGTGTTATTTCAAACAGCCCATCTTTAAGTTCAGAGGTTCTCTCTTCAACTTCCTCAAGCCTGCTGTTTAAACTCTCCATTGTGTTTTTTATTTCACTGAATGAATTCTTCAGTTTGGCAAGCTCTGCTACATTTTTTTTCAGGACATTGATTTCCTTGTACATTTCCTCTTTTAGGTCCTGTGTACTTTTCCTCGTTTCATCATGATGTCTAGCTGAGTTTTCTTGTATCTCATTCAGTTTCTTTAGAATTATCGCTCGAAATACCTTGTCAGTCATTTTAAGGGCTTCTTCAATAGGATTTAGAGCTTGAGAGTTATTACCCTTTGGTGGTGTACTTTCTTGATTTTTTGTATTTCTGTTATTTTTTTCTTTGATGTTTATTCATTGTGCCAGGGGTTTTCACTGTCCACAGGTTTGACACTATTGTCTGACTAAGATGTTGCTGTGGTTGCCAATTTGGTATGGCTACCTCAGTGACTGCTCCGTTGGCCACTAGTGCCTGGTGTGTGTGGTTGCCTCGAGTCTTGGGCCTCTCTGTGGAGCCACCTCTCTGGTCAGCTTGGACTCTGCCGGGCTGCTGGATCACGAGGCGGTACCGCAGGGTATGTGGTCTCTGCTGAGCTTCCACCTCCCATGCTGGACTTCTCCCCGTTCCGTGCACTCTGGCCTGGGCTGCTGGGATGCGTTGAGGCACTGCAGAGCATGTGGTCTCTGCAGAGCTTCCCCTTCCCCTGCAGGATTTCTCCCTGCTCTGTGCGCGCTAGGCTGAGCTTGGGATGGAGCCGGGTGGCGGCGGTGAAGCCTACCTGCTGCTCGATCACGCGGCGGTGGCCCCTGCACAGGGTATGTGGACACTACGGAGCTTCTAACTCCCTTGCTGGACGTCTCTGTGCTCCGTATGCATTGGGCTGGGCTGCTGGATCGTGCGGCAGCAGTGTGGTCCCTGTGGAGTTCCCGCCTCCCCTGCCGGAAGTCTCCCTTCTCTGAGCGCACTCGGCCGGGCTGGGAATGGAGCCGGGTGCCTGCGGTGTAGCCTACCTGCTGGATCACGCAGTGGCAGCCCCACAGGGTGTGTGGTTTCTGCAGAGCCTCCGCCTCCCTTGCCGGACGTCTCCCTACTCTGTGCGCACTGGGCTGCTGGGTCACACAGTGGCAGCCCCCCAGGGTGTGTGGTTTCTGCAGAGCCTCCACCTCCCTTGCCGGACGTCTCCCCACTCTGTGCGCACTGGGCTGGGCTGGGAATGGAGCCAGGTGGCGGAGGTGAAGCTTATCTGCCGGATCGTGCGATGGCGGCCCTGCAGGGCATATGGTCTCCACGGAGCTTCTGCCTCCCCCACTGGACGTCTCCCTGTTCTGTATGCACTTGATGTTATGTTTTTATAGTTTAAATTGGTTGATTTGTGGGAGAGAGTGACGCTAGGGACCGTCTATTCCGCCATCTTGATTGGAAGTAAATCTGGCAAGGCGGCCATCTCCACCGCACAGATCCCTCCTTGAGAATGCAGCCGCCGCTTCTTGCGCCACTTGCCCGTGCTTCATGATTTGGGACTGTGGATTCTGTTTGGGTTTTTGTTCCGGTGGTCATTTACCCTGGCTGGATCCAAACTACAAGCCTGTTTGCCTCCCTGTCAACAGCAACTGCTGATGTCTTTGAACAGCCGCATCCAGCCTTCTGGCATGTGCTTTTGCTGTGCCCAGTGGAGGTTTCCATGCAGGGTGCAGCTCAGTCCCACCAGGGATTGGAGAGGCACCGAGGTGCAGGTTTCAGACTCGTGCCACCGTGGTCCCTCCTTCCTGGGTCTCACTCCTGGTTTGGCAGCAGTTCAGGTGTCCGAACATGTCCTCTGGCCTCCTGAGCCAGCAGCACTGAGGCTGGGGCAGTGCCATTGGGCACAGGCTACATGAAAGTAGACCTTCTTGGGGAAGGGGCAGCTCCCCTCTGTCTGCTTTTGTCACTCTGTAGTGTCCGAAGTATTTGCTTTTGTATTTTGCCCAGAGTGTGTATTGGGAGGGATCACATGCTGATGGGAGCTCCTCCATGGTCACCGGAGGCTCCAGCACTGCTGCTAGGCTTGCCCTGGCTTGCAGTGGGCCACGCCAGGACAACCCAGAGGTGGCAGCCACTGGCTAGTGCTGGTGAGAGGAGGTGTGGCCCGTGGCTGTAACTTCCTTGTCCTCTGGCTTTTTTGTCTGCAGAGTTGAATCGTTGGAAGCCTTGCCCATACTGAGCCGCAACCCAAGCAGGAGCACAGACCGGGACTGGGAAACTGCATCGGCGGCTTCTTCCCTGGCCTCGGTGGCCGAGTACACAGGTGATGGCCGGCGCCCTCCTCAGAGGTCACTGTGCATATAGCCTCGTACCTGCGTGTGGCGCACTGTAAAATATCTGCTCTTTAGTGTGGTCTGAAAGGTGTTTTTCTTTTTTTTTTTTTTTTTTTGTCTTTTTCCGTGTCCGGCAATGGATCGCAACCCTCAGTGTCGCCCCCATACCGGACCGGCAACGGGATTGCAGCCCTCGGTGTTGCTCCCGCACCTCGCTCAGCCAGTGAGCGGGAACTGGTCTGTATGTGGGATCCGAACCCTCGGCGGGAGCGCCGCCGTGCTTCCCAAGCGGCGCACTTAAGCAGTGCGCCACCGGGCCGGCCCCCAAAAGGTGTTTTTCTAATAAAATGTTTTTATTCAGTGAAAGAGAGCTGTTTTTCACTGTTTGGTGTTTGAAATGGGTGTACCGTTTGGCTGTAGAAGCTCCCAGGCCTGACTCCCCTCCTGGCTTGTCCCCTGCTGTCTGCCTTGACTTTTTTTTTTTTTTTTTTTGTCCTTTTTGAGACCGGCCGCCCCACACTCAGCCAGTGAGCGCTGTGAGCGCACCGGTCATCCCTATATAGGATCTGAAACCGCGGCGGGAGTGCTGCACTCTCCCAAGTGCGCCACGGGCTCGGCCCTGCCTTGACTTTTTGATAGTGAAGAAACTAAAACTAGAAAAGGGATAAGTTTAAATTACTTTAGTCTTTTATTTAGTTTTTAAAAAAATTTATAACTCAGAATTTCTTCAAATAGATTTGAAGTGATTCTTACTTTCCATTTTCAAAAAAAATCATAAATATCTGTGATTCAGCCCACGTATTGCTTGGTTCTGAGAAATTGTTGGTTTTGTGGTGTGTGTATGTTCATGCCTTAGAATACTATCTTTGCAAATGTTGGCTTGATTTTCTTAGGTCCCAAACTCTTCAAGGAGCCAAGCAGCAAGTCGAACAAACCAATTATTCATAATGCTATCTCCCATTGCTGCCTGGCTGGGAAAGTGAATGAACCTCACAAGAATTCAATACTGGAGGCAAGTATCAAATTTCTCCACCAAGTCTTTATGTAAAATACAAAGTGTTTATAAACTGAGGGTTCTCAATTAAACACCTGTAATTATTTACAGAAGAGAGTTTCTCTCTCTATTACAGATTGAACATTCCTAATCCAAACTGCAACATGCTCCAAAATCCAGAATTTTCTGAGTGCCAATATGACACTCCAAGGAAATACTCATTGGAGGATTTTGGATTTGGGGTTTTCGTATTAGGGATGCTCAACCAGTAAGTATAATGCCGATTTTCCAAAGTCCAAAACATTCTGGAATTCAAAATACTTTTGGTGCCAAGAGTTTCGGATAAGGGATACTAAACCTGTATTTTGAATTACTCTACTGTTGAATAGCAACTAGACCTTTCTGTCAGTGATTGCAGGGATACATGGTCGTATCCTAGGTTATGGTACACAGAATTCCCGGGGCTGTAGGAGCTGGGTTGGCCTCCAGGAAGAGCAGAATTTTGACAGAAAGGTAGGACTCAGGTGAACAGGAACTCGAGTGGACGTCCTACTTGGGACAGAGTTGGGACCTTGAGGCAGGGTCTGGGGGCTGGTGAGAGACTCTCCTGTCTAGTGGGGTGAGGCTGAGTAGGGGGCAGTTACAGGAGGGGCAGGGGGCCCAGGTCCTTCAGGGCTGGGCAGGGAGTGGGAAACTTGGATTAAATATTCTTTTTAAAGTGAGAAAGATAGAGGAGCTGGCTTGGTAGTTGAGGCATGTGATGGAGGCAGAGTGGAGGGAGTTGTACTGCGCTCATGAGGACAGCCATGGAAGGCCATGGGATTGTTGCAGGGAGGAGGAGCTGAAAGAGGGTGACAGGGCTCGGAGCCACTCCTGGTTTGAGTCTGGATCACTGGAGACATGGGAAATTTATCTTGGGGTAAAATGCTAGTTGCCTTTGTTTTGTGGACTGTTATCTCCCTGAAGGTGGCACTGCCACGTCTTCTGTGGAATGGGAGCCAGCTTCTGTCATTTTAAAGGTGAGATGATGGTGGCCTCACCAGGAGGAAAGGTCTGGAAGGCAGTTGGAAATTGAGGGTGAAGGTCATGACTTCATATGCCCTTATCAGCTAGAGGCTTTCAGTCTGGAGGTAAAGGAGTGTGGGGATCCCTCATTCATTTAATGAGTATTTCTGGCGTGCCTGGCCTGTACCGGGTGCTGTTCCAGGCCCTTGGGATAAATTGGTGAAGAAACCCAAAGTCTGGGCCCCAACAGGAACAGCTGCGTTAAGGGGGTCATCATCCAGTAGAGGAGTTGCAAACGACACCTGGAAAGGGCCAGATGGTGAGTGCTCACAGCTCTGTGGTCTTCATCACTGTGGTACAGGCCATGCAGAGGCCCGAGAGCCATACGTTGGAAAGCGATAGGTACTTTGGAAAAGTTAAAGGAGAGCAGCATCAGGAGGCCTGGGCTTAGAGTCCCCATGGCACCACTGCAGTGCTCAGTAGTCAGGTCACTGCTGGTCTTAATGAGGAGGGGACATTTGACAGAGACTTGAGGAGGGGAGGGAAGGAGTGTGCAGATTTGGGGGAGGAATGTCCCAGGCAGGCGGGATTAAGATGTGCCAAGGCCCACTGGTGGGAGTGAGCCCATTGCTGGAAGAACACCTGGGGGGCTACTGGAGGGAGCGGGGTCAGAGGTCATGGGACAGGTCACACAGGGCCTCTGTGGACCATGGCAGGACTTCAGCTTTACTCTGGGTGGAGTGTCATTTTTAGAAATTAGTAAAACATTTAAAAACATTTCACACTTGAAACACTAGAACAGACACTAACAAGTAACAAATCTGTCATATCTGCTTCAGATTCTCCCCCCTCCCCCTTTTTTGGTAACAACTTTATTAAGATATAGTTCACATACCATAAAATTCACCCTTTTTTTCTTCCCCCCTCTTTGTCTTTTTTACTGACCGGTAACGGGATCGCAACCCTCGGTGTCGCGCCGGTACCAGGGACCGGCAACGGGATCGCAACCCTTGGTGTTGCGCCCGCACCACGCTCAGCCAGTGAGCAGGAACTGGTCTCTACATGGGATCTGAACCCTCGGTGGAAGCGCCGCTGCGCTCCCAAGCGGCGCACTCTCCAGTGCGCCACCGGGCCGGCCCTAAAATTCACCCTTTTAAAAGTATATAGTTCCACCGACTTTAGTGTATTCATAGAATAGTACAGCCGTCACAACTGTCTAATTCCAGAACATTTTCATCCCTCAAAAAGAAGCCCCACACTGCTCCCCTCCCCCCAGCTCTGCTTTCTGTCTCTGGATTTGCCTGTTTTGGACATTTTGTGTAAATGGTATCACACGACATGTGGCTTTTGGGTGTGGCTCTTTTACTTAGCGTCATGTTTTTGATGTTTATCAGTGTTGTCATGTGTTTCAGAGCTTCATTCCTCCTTGTGGCCCATATTCCACCATGTGGACAGGCTGGGTTCCATTTATCCAGTTACCAGTGTATAGACATTTGAGTTGTTTCTGCTTTTTCACTGTTATGGATAGTGCTGCTGTGAACTTCTGTGTATGATGGTTCGTGTGGATGTGTGTTTTCATCTCTCGAGTGTGTGCGCACAGAGGAAGTGTTAGGCCATGTGCTCCTGCTGTGTGGGTGGTCTGAAGAGCTGCCCGACTGCTGCCATGTGGCTGCACCATTTTGCGTCCCACCAGCAGTGCGTGTCTGTCCCCCCCTCCCCCCATCATTGTCGATCTTTGTATCCCAGCAGCCTGTAGGTGTGAGGTGTCTCTCACTGTGGTCTTGATTTGCATGTATCTGGAGGCTAATGATGTTGAGTGTCTTTTCATATGATTCTTCATTTAATCTTAAAAGCATCTTAAGTAAATTTAATGTTCCATTAAATGGGTAAGTCATAATTTTTACAAATAGAATGGCTGTAGTTGACATGTGAGCAAGCTTTCCTCAGGAGTGGCGGGCTGCCTAGCTGCCAGCCCCTTTTGGTGGAGGGCCTCTTGAGCTGCTGTGGGAGCCTGAGGTGGGTGGAGCAACTCTGAAGTGTTTCTCGTCTCTTTTCCTCCCTCGACGCAGGAGCTGGAGAAGTGTGACTCCAATCACTACATCATACTGTTTCGTGACGCTGGCTGCCAGTTCAGGGCGCTTTACTGCTANCCAATCACTACATCATACTGTTTCGTGACGCTGGCTGCCAGTTCAGGGCGCTTTACTGCTACTATCCTGACACCGAAGAAATCTACAAACTCACAGGCACGGGGCCAAAGAGCATCACCAAGAAAATGATTGATAAACTGTACAAATATAGCTCAGACCGAAAACAGTTGAACTTGATCCCAGCCAAAACCATGTCTGTCAGTGTGGATGCACTCACGATTCACAACCACCTGTGGCAGCCCAAGCGGCCCTCAGTGCCAAAGAAGACCCAGACTCGTAAATGATGCCTCTGCGGCCGAGTCTGAAAGGTGTGCCACAGGATCCTTATTTATTATTTTCATCCATTTGGGTACGAAGTGTGTAAATCACAGACCTTTTTCAAAGAGGCTTCTAGACAACAAAAGGAAACCCCTCCCTTATCTCCCAATACACACAGGATGCCAGGCAGAGCGAGAACGGAGGATCTGTTTTCAGAGGCTTGAGGCTGCTGTGGTCACTGCTTGCCACCGAGGCTCTTGGACGAGGGATGTTGTGGAGCGAGATCCCTGGGCTGCCAATCTCCTTGCTCGAAGGTCTCCTTCAGCATAAATCCAGCGCCATCGATTTGGCCCTTTTGCCTCTCACTTGCCCCCTTTGCACGTTACCTGGCACCTG
>NW_007731506.1:19567-20623 GCF_000696425.1 Galeopterus variegatus
CCAGTTCTAAGGTTTTTGAAAAAAATTCTTGTTCCTTGCTGCTCAGAAAAAGTTTACTGAAAATATCAGTTCACTAAAAGCACTGAAATCTGCAAAGTCTGTCTTCTGCTAAAATAACGTTTACACATATGGGGATTACTTCTGACACGCAATCATGCGGATGGCGAATGGTTCTGTCAGCTGGCATTGCCTCATTTAAAGTAGGCAAGCTGAGCCACTACAGCCATCGTTAATCAAGTTTTGGATAGTGCTTTAATGATTTGTTCACTTTAATAAAGACAGATTTTGGTAAAGTAGAATATTTTTCACTCTGAGCATGTTTCTCCTAAAGATGATGCAAGTACTTAAGCTGACAGTTCCTTTAGTGGTTTTATTATGTCATGACTTGTCCTGTCTTGATCCTTGCTTCTGGAAGAGCAGCATGCTCTAAGAGGAGAGTGGTTCTCAATTTGGATTGATAATTTTGTTTCGTTGCCTATTTAAAAACAATTAAGTGGTTATTTACAATTATCTAGAATTCCAAGTGGAATGGCTTTGGTTTTTTCCTCATTGGTCCCAGTGGTGGTTGACCTTCTCCAGAGCAGACATTCCCGGGGAGCAGGTGTGTTCTGGCCCAGTTGTAGCACAGGACACGGCTGCTGAGACACCTGTAGGGCTGGCCAGCCGCCGGAAGATCCTCACGCCACTTATGTTAGTTTTGCACATGTTTTCTTGGGAGTGTTACTTGAATCTATCTTGAACTGCAGAGAAAGTCAAGATCAATAGAGAAAAAGTTAGACGAGTGTAACTGTTACATAGTTTTAGATAGAAAGGGTCAACATGTGTATGGTCAGAAGGAGGGGACAGTACAGAAGCACTGGAAGGGTTGTAGGTCTGATCTCGGTTTCCTCAGTCCTTTGAAGACAGGTGCAGTCTGTTGGGATTTTGTATATATTGTGCTAGATGCAGCTGCTCTGTACTGTGAGTAAGTGATCCAGGCCGTGGGGCTTCTCAAGTGCTGAGTGTAGCCGTCCCAAGTGAACGTGGTTTCCACGCTTGCACACGTGTGCTTTCCTT
>NW_007731506.1:21463-24620 GCF_000696425.1 Galeopterus variegatus
TGCTGAGTGTAGCCGTCCCAAGTGAACGTGGTTTCCACGCTTGCACACGTGTGCTTTCCTTTTGTGTGTTAGATACTATGTTACCATGTTCATTTTAAGAAAGCACTAAAATGTAATAAAGTAACAAACTGATTGCTTTATATTAATCACGTGTGTGAGGTTGTCATGGCTCATCTTACTCATTGTCACTTGACTGCTTGCTTTGAAGGAGTTAGTTTCATGTTTTTATTTAACATAGTCCTACGGAAGTAAGTGGAATTTAATTATTTTTAATGGTTAGAGGTGTTTTTGGCACAGAGCTGGAAAATTGCATTTCTGCTGAACTTCTGAGTAAATTCTGGATTTTCTGGATGTATTTAGTCAATATTTGGAACATCCTGAAAATTGTTTTTTCATGTGCAGGATTTTTCCTGTCTGGTCTGTGGTTAGCACTGACGTACAGCTGACGTTGCTGATGTCCTGCATCCCTAGGCCACGTTTGCTTGCTGACGGACAGAAGCACCCCCTGCTGCTTGGCATTGGCCTAGCAACCTCTTATTTATTATGAAAAGTTGCAGACACAGAATTTGTTTCTGTGTCGGCGACTTTAGTCTTTTCTGGCTTGGACAGTGGTAGAATCATTATTACTTTTTAGTTTGTAATGTTCAGTTGTTGCTCTGTTATAAATGGTGTGTATTTTCCACAGCAACTGCAATAGGATGTGTTGTGTTGCAGGTTTCTTGTGGAGGAGAGGCTGTACATCTTTCATGGTCTCTCAGGCTGACAGTGTTATTTAAGACAAGCTGCCCGTTTGGGATATAACATTGTAAAGCAAATGTCGACCAAATGATTCAATATATGACGCAATTATGTGTAAATCCTTGGTGATGACAGAATTCTGAGAGCCCAGAAGAGTGGGTATTTAAGATAAGTGAAACTCAAGTGAGTCCCATTATTCTACAAATATACATGCAGATATCCCCACACATGTGTGTGCAGTCTCTTATCCCCACACGAGTGTGCAGGCATGTGTGTGCATGCACGTCGAAGGTGGACTGTTTTCAGTGTGTCCTTTTGACTTGACTTTCTAAGCATGCTACTGCAGCACAGTCTCTAATTAGATTTTTCAGGCCCAAACTATATTCTTCACTCAGGCAAAACTGAAAAGTGGAATAATTCTAAAGATTCTTCTAGATTGTACATTTATTCCCTGAAACTGTAGTTGTTATTTGGAGGAAACAGTATTTATTGAAATAAAATTTTGTTAAGAATTAATCAACTTGGATAACCTTTTACAATTCTGACTTATTTTGCGAAGTGGGGTTTGACCTGTGAGAGGTGAGAATGGAAATCTTGAAAGCAGTTTCACTTCGCGTTTTCATTTCATGGTCATTCTGTCAGTGTTTAGGAGAGAGCAGTAGCTTTATTTCCTTGTCATTGTCATGGCCAAGTCTGTCGGCATCAGCGGGGACGCAGACACAGCCAGGGTTGCGTCTCTCTGACTTTCAGACCATGCCATTTCTTAGAGGAACTGAGTGAGTCCAGAGACCTTTTCTGGCAGAAGTGTGTTTTCCAGGGCAGTCCGGGGGACTGGTGTTGCCAGCGGAGCCCTGTTGGCTATTGTCACTAGCCATCTCCGGTAGCTGTGGGCCTTGTTGGAGATTTCAGAGGGCAGCGCCTGCCCTGATGAGAAACTCAGGCTCCCTGGAGTATGTTACTGCACGGATGACACGTTCCCTTCTCGGTCTTCCTCCCCGTCCTCTCTCAGGACCATGAACTGGGAAAGTAAGTCTCAGCTGTGGAAATCAATGCCCTCATCCTTCTGCTGTCTGGAAGGGGTCGACCATCGTCAAAGCTCTTTGCAGACATCTCGTGCCACTCTCACTCCTTTGGAAAGAGCTAGTGAGATGTTCTCAATTGCTGCCTAAGTTGCAAGGAGGACATTTGCCAAAGCCGCATATAGTGGGCATGAATAACAGGGTAGAGAAGTGCCATAAAAATTAGCGGCCTGAATTCCACGTAGTCAAGCCCAGGCATGTAATTTGTGAATGATTTGTTTCAGGGTCAAACATTTCTTTGCAATGAAAAATTTGGGTTGCCTCTGGTGCAAAAACCAGCAGCAGTGTAAAAACCATGTCTCCTATAAAAATGAAGCCCAGGCTAGTATTATTTTGAAGATCAGCAACTAACAGACTCGGCCTTGGAGTCACTTCTCTGGGCCTCTCTCTTTTCATCTGGTAAATGTTAGTCTTGAGCTGGAGACTCTGAAATGCTTTGGCTCTGGGAGCCGGGCTCAGGCGCAGCCTGCCTGGCAGCTGATCACAGCGTGCTGGCTGGTCTGCACACAGCGGCCTGTGCAGGCCCAGAGGTCCTGCCCTAGTGTGGCCTGCCCAGGACATGCTGTTTGGGGCTACACATGTGCCACGCTGTGGGTACAGGCAGCGGTGTTGTCAGAATCGACACTGCCACCACAGGACCAGGTTGAGAAACGTCCATGCAATACTGGGTTTGCCTCCTCTTGGTCTGGAAATGATGTTTCATTTCTCTATTGTTCTGGAAAGAATGATACAGAAACTTTCTCATTGCTTCTTGCCATCATGAAGAGTAAGTTACATTGATAGTTTGAAATTATCTTTAATACGAGTGGTTAAATTGACAAGTAGAGAATCCTCTGCAATTGGCATCCTGCTAGAAGTACCAGCCATTAAACTTGGGCTCAGAGAATGAGAGGGTGCTTAACCTTCGTTTGCCAGGCACGGCTTCTGTGGCTGCCTCTGTGCCCGTCTGGAAAATGCAGTGGCGCAGCACGGGCTGTCGACGCCTCGGGACATGGAGTTAAAGTGCTGCGTCTTCTCATGCAGTTATTTCTAGTTGAACTGATAAAGCTCTCTAATCTCCATCTTTTCAAGAAACATTTATTTTTTGTCTTTTTATTCCAGGTGGTTTTTGTTTTCCTCACAATATAATCCTTATTCTGTTTTAAATTGAAGTAGAACCTACCTACAGAAAAGGACACAAATCGTAAGTCTATAGCTTGATAAATGTTCACAAATACTTGTCCTGATTTTTCCTTTTTTTTTTTTGTCTTTTGTCTTTTTCCGTGTCCGGCAACGGATCGCAACCCTCAGTGTCGCCCCCGCACCGGACCGGGGACCGGCAACGGGATCGCAACCCTCGG
>NW_007731506.1:25532-29575 GCF_000696425.1 Galeopterus variegatus
GCTGCTCCCGCGCCTCGCTCAGCCAGTGAGCGGGAACCGGTCTGTATGTGGGATCCGAACCCCCGGGCGGGAGCGCCGCCGCGCTTCCCAAGCGGCGCACTACCCATTGCGCCACCGGGCCAGCCCCTGATTTTTAAATTAGTGATTCCCAATGTTCGTCACCAAAGCTCCCCATCATGATGTGTTTTGGTTGGTGACGGGCTGCATACATGACAGTGGTCCCACGAGATCTTAATGGTGATGCCACGCAGCCTGGGTCTGTGTAAGCACATTCTGATGCTCACTCAGTGACCCCTAACAACATGCTTCTCAGGATGGATCCCCATCATTACATGACTTGTGACTATGTTTGGCTTCTCAATTACATTTATTAACAAATATTTTCTCCAGTTTCAGTGGACATCTAACTGCTGGTGCAAGTGGATTAGCTGCACAGCCATTGTGGCCTCTGAGGTGGGGGGCAGGCAAAGTGTGCGGGACTGTCTGCAGTGCCGGAGGACGTGGTGGCACCGCCGTCTCAGAGTTGCATTGTCTTACCTCCACTTCTACAGATCAGATTCCTACTCAGCTCACGAACGGCCCGTGTCTCATGGGTAGAAGTGTTCTTATCCCAGGAAGACATAACTTGGTGGGACGCAGACTTCGTGATTACTGGGAGACGTTAACCGTGACCGACTGGCTGTGTAGACAAGTCCTGGCCGAGGGTGGACGTTGTGGGTCGGTGTTAAGTGTCTGTCTCAGTGAGGAGGACGCTGGCTGCCATTGCTCACTTACGTGCGAAGGTTAAGCCTGGGGTTCAGAGGGCAGAGTGGGAAACACTAGAGCCAGAGTGATGAACAGCCAGGGAAGGGGGACGTAGGGACAGACACAAATTCTCTTCTGGGGAGGACAGCTGGGCACAGTTCCCTTTGTCATTTGTTTGTGGCCCTCAGACTGTTGTTACTGAGTGCCAAGTGCATGCTCAGTAAAGGTTGGTTAAACTTTCTGCTGGGTCGAGGTCGAGGACACCAAGCCTTTGCTCTTGCACTCAGGTTTGAAATGTTTGTGACAAAGCTGTGTATGTCAGAACTCGACTTCACCTACCTAGCGTTGGCTGGTGCTTGGGGGAGGTAAAGGGGAAGAGAAAGACCACACCGAGTGCCGTGGTGGGGTCGCAGAGCAGTGGTGCTTCATGACCTTGACTGGAGACTGGCGAAGGCCGGGGCGGGGCCTGAGCAGAGCCACCTGTCCTCTGTCAGCGCTGGGGCGGGGAAGGCTGTTCCACGTGCTCGCGCCCTTGGAGGAGGCTCTCTTTAACTGGAATCTTTTTTGCTGTAAAAGTGCCAGGTATAGGGCCTGCCCGTGGCTCACTCGGGAGAGTGTGGTGCTGACAACACCAAGGCCACGGGTTCGGATCCCTATATAGGGATGGCCGGTTGGCTCACTTGGGAGAGAGTGGTGCTGACAACACCAAGTCAGGGGTTAAGATCCCCTTACCAGTCACCTTTTTAAAAAAGTGCCAGTTATATTCCCAAGGAAGGTGGAGTGTGTCTCTGGGGGGAGGAGTAGGCTTAGAGTAGTCACGGTCAGTCCTTGTCATGTAAGAACTGTGGGTGCCATCTGCTGGGGAGGTGGAAGAGAACCACAGATTATGTATAATTATTTTGGTAACAAATGGGGTTTTTAAACTATGCTGTAAGCATTCAAGGCACCTGAGTGGTGGACAGGGCCCATCTGCAGGGTCTATCCTGCTAAGCCCAAGGCCTCAGACCCCACCTTCAAGGAGTGGAAGGGCCACCCGGGAGACGTCCGTGTTCTGAGCACACAGGGGGTGACCGGGGCCTTGTGGAGGCCTCGGTGGTGTACAGGTTGTGGGGGGCTCCTGGGCCTTGTCTGGTTGAGAGTGCAGCTCTGGGCTGGGCACACGATTGAGGCCTGCCCTGGTCAGCCTCGTGCTGACCTACTTGGGAGGAGGCTCACGAGGGCCGGGCCCTGCACCAGGCATGTGAGCAGTGTTCCCTGAATAGTAGGGGTTGATTCTGCTGAACCTTACACCAAGTAGAATGTGCAGGTGAAGACTTGGGGTGGGGAGAGATGGCACTGTGGGGCTGGATGGCCAAGGACACTGGGAGCGTCAGATAATACACGGGGGCGGCATTTTCTGTAGACAGCAGTCACACCACTGGTACCTCCTCTAAAAATATTCATGGGTCTGGACCTCTGACATCCCCAGGAGGTCTGTCATGAATGGAGCCTGTGTTGTCAGTGTACATGGATGGACTTCACCAGTCAGTGACAGTAGGCCCTTCTCTGTTAGGCCGAGGGCCACCTCCCCACATGTCTTCATCTCCTGCGGCACTCTCCTTTAGAGACAACGCCAGGAAAACCCCTGCCCCTGTGGAGTCCTTTAGAGATGTTTAGTGGACTGACCTTCATCTGCTAATGTCTGTACACTTACATGTGCAAAAATCTGGAAAGCGGGTGCTTGAGGTTTCGGTGTTTTTTTTAAAGATAAATCTGCTCTTTGGGAATTCCTAAGCAAACAGTTTTCCCTCCATTTACTGAGAAGCCGCAGTCCTGACTTTTATGCTTTCCGATGAAAACTGGTAATGTAGGTCTTGTGTAGAAGCCCCGTAGAGGTAGTATATCTGCCTCATGGGGCTAGGGCACGAAGGACAGGCCTCGCTGTGAAATGGGAAGCAGGGGACAAGGAGTGTCTCCCCCAAGGGTAGGTGGGCTCTCATCTCACTGCAGTGCCCTTCAGGAAACTCGGTGGTGCTTTCCACTCTGGAGTTATTTTCTTTGCCCTGGACTGGAACTGGATCAATTGAATGAATGGCCCCTGCCTTGCAGACAGTTAAGCTTCACTTATTTATTTTGTTTATTTAAAAAATAGCATTGATTGAAAGTATCAGATGTGCGAACAGATTAGAAGTGTAGAAGTGAGGATGGAAGGCCACCCTGCCGTAAGGACAGCAGTTCACATCTCCAGGCTCTCCCGAGCGTTTACGTGCCCCACACAGAGGAGATGAAGTGGGAGCGAGCATGCCACCGGGCATGTGGCCGAGCGCCTGGCCGCGGTTCACAAGCACAGACCCTGCCCTCATGGCGCCCATGGTTGGCTAGTGCAGAGATATAAGGATAAGACGCATCAGACGGTAACATCGTATTCCACTGAGCCTAAGGTATCTGTAATTTTTTCACACACCATCTTTTGTGCCACCAAGAAAGGAAAATGCTGCCAATTAAGAAAGAAAAATGCTGCCAATGAATGCCATGCCATTCATCTCAAGAAGTTCTGATTCTCAAGATGTTAAAATGAGGGGGGCGGGGTGGGGCATGTCTCAGATCCAGGCAAGCACACGGGGCTGCTGGAGAAGACAGCAGAGAGGAGTGAAGCACTGCCGTCCTGGGCTGGGTCCTCCCCGCGGGGGGATGCAGGAGAGCAAGCCTGAGAGCTCTCGGGTCTCAGAGCGGGTGGCAGGTAGGGTTTGGCCGGCAGCATGCCACATTCCTGCCCCACTGTGCGAGTCTGTCTCCAGCGCAGGGCCCAGTCTTGGGCTGCTGGCCGAGTGCTGGTGCACAGGGGGCTTGAGTGGGGTTCTCAGGGATCCAGGCTTGGAACTTCAGTGGGCCTGGCCGGTGTGACATGCACTGTCCGTGGTTTCCCTGTGTGTTTCCTGGCTGCCACGGAGGTTGCAGTCTTTTTTAATGTTTGTGGACCCGACATGCTTCTTTTTCTGTGAGATTCCAGTTCATTTCCTGGCCTGTTTCTAATTGGGTTGCTTTAACTGGGTGGATCTTTGTCTTATTGACTCATAGAAATTCTTTAAATAATCTAGACATGATTTTTTTTCATTATGTGAGCAGCAGATAAGCCAAGTTGTGGCTTTTTAAAGCTGTCATTTTTGGTGTTTGAAATACAACACACATCTCTTCGTGCTTTTTGATTGGCATGCTGCCGATTAAAAATGGAGTCGAGCATATTTCCATCTCTGTTGGTCTTTTATAAATGTCTATGCAGTGTTTTGCCTGTTTTCCTGCTGAGTTGTCTTTTTTTTTTT
>NW_007731506.1:30210-33328 GCF_000696425.1 Galeopterus variegatus
ACCTGTGGCCTTGGTGTTATCAGCACCACACTCTCCCAAGTGAGCCACGGGCCGGCCCTGAGGTGTCTGTCTTTTCTAATTAATATACAGAAGATAAATTTTTGTAAAGTAATATGCAGAAAATATAAACATCTTGCCCCATTCTGTAGCTTTTTACTCTCTTTATGTTGTCTTGTGATAAACAGAAGTTTTTAAGATTTATATGGCCAAATTATCAGTGTTCTTATTATTAGAGTTTAAGAAATCTTTCCCTACCGCAAGGTCATGAAGGTATTTTTGAAATTAACTTCTAAGCCTTTCTAGTTTTGGCTTTCGTGTGTTGGTCTGTCATGCACCTGGAGTTAGCCTTTATGGCTTGTGTGTTGAAGTTCACACCGAGTTTTTTCTCTATGGCGATTCAGTGATCCCAGAGCCATTTTTTGAATATACTGTTCTTACCCTGCTGTTCAGCAGTGCCATCTCTGCTGTGACTGTGTCTCTGTACTTAATTCTAGTTTATTGGTCTCAGGAAGGCAGAGTAATGCTCTCCCCGTCCCCCTAAGATGTCCATGTCCTAATCTCCAGATGTTTGGTTATGTGGCAAAGGGGAATTAAGGTTGAAGATGGAATTAAGGTGGCTAATCAGGTGACATAGATTAGCCCAGATTATCCACCTGAGCCTGATGTAATCACAATGTCTTTAAAAGTATAAGAGGAATACAGGAGAGAGTCAGAGAAAGACACAGGAAAGGCTCAGAGAGACATGGCTGCCAGCTTTGAAGATGTAGGGACGAGCCCTGAGCCAAGGGATGCAGGCACCCCTAGAAGCTGAAAGAGGCAGGAAAGAGTCTCCAGAAAGGTGTGAGCTCTGCCAACACCTCCATCTCAGCCCAGTGACATCTGTGTTGGACTTCCGATCTATAGAACTGTAAAAAATGGGTAGTGTTTGAAGCCACTAAGTTTGTGGCAATTCGTCACAGCAGCAATGGGAAACTACTAGTCACCTTGCCTGTCTGTGCAACACCAGGACACAGTCTTAAGTCCTATAGCTTGACAGTAAGATTTGACATCTGGTAGACCAGCTGCTTCCATCACGAATGTCTTGGACATTTTTGGTCCCTGGCGTATCAGGTTCTACCCAACTACCCGCCCTCCAGCAGTTGAGACTTTGTTTGGGATTGCACTGAATCTATAGTTGAGTTTAGAGAGATTTGACATCTTCATAATATTGGGTCTTTGATCCACAAACATGGTGTAACTCCAGTTACTGAACTCGCAAAGTTCACGAAACATTTTGTAGTTGTCTCAGTAGAGCTCTAACACTCTACTGTGAGATTTATTGCTAGGTAGTTTGTGTTTTTTATGTTACTGTGAATAATACCTTCTCTTTAATTTCATATTCTGACTGTTTGCAGCTGGCATATAGAAAAATGCAAATGATTTTTGTCAAATGTGTATGCAGCAATCTTGCTGCACTCTAATTCTAACAGTTTGCCTGTAGATTCATCATTTGGACTTTATGTTAACATTCTGTGAAGAGATGATTTTGTCCCTCGTTTGTAATCATTAAGCCTTTTGTTTATTTCTCTTGATCCACTGGCGCGGTGTCCAGTCGCGCGGAGACTGCTGAGCAGCAGCGATGATGGGGCTTCCTTCTCGTTCCCAGTCCCGGGGAGTGCTGCTAGCATTTTACCGTTAAGTACGATGTTTGCTTTGTGTTTTTATCAGATTGAGGAGATTCCCTTCTTTTCTCAGTATGCTAAAAGTTATGTTGAATTTTAACAAATTTTTTAATGTATCTTTGAAATGATCATATGTCTTTTTTTCTTCTTTTTTCTATTAATGTAGTGAACTTGTTGATTTTCTGATGTTAGACTAACCTGTATTCCTGGGACAAGCCCAACTTGGTCATGATGGATGGTCCTTTTCATATATGTTGGATTTAGTCTCCTGATGTTTTACTAGTATTTGTCATGAGATGTAGTGCCTTATAGTATTTTTCTTTAATGCAGTTCTTTTCAGGCTTTGGATCAGAATTATGACAGCAACACAAAATAATTTGGAAAGTATGCCAACTTTTTCTCTTCTCTAGAAGAATTTGTGCCAGTTCAGAATTATTTGTTCCTGGGTTTATGATAGAATTCACTAGGGATTCTGTATTAGTTTGCTAATTTTCTAGGGCTGCTATAACAAAGCACCACACATTGGTGGCTTGATTTTCTCAAAGTCCGGAGGCTGGAAGCCCGAGATCAAGGTGTTGTCAGGGCTGGTTCCTTCCGAGGCCCCTCTCCTTGGCTTGCAGGTGGCGTCTTCTCCCTGAGTCCTTACGCTGTCTTCCTGCTGTGTGTCTGTGTCCTGATCTCTACTTCTTATAAAGGACACCAATCAGATGGGACTAGGACCTCATTTTCCCTTAACTACTTCTATGAAGGCCCTATCTTCAAAGACAGTCACACTCTGAGGTCCTGGGGGTCAGGACTTCTACATATGAATTTTGGGGGGACGCAGTTCAGCCCATAACATGTCGTGTGTGTGCCAAATTTCTTCTACTTGGAGAGCCGACGTTTCCAAAGGCAGACTGACCTCGCGTGATTTCTTTCCATTTTTGTATTATAAAGTATTTGAAACTGCCCAAGGAATAGAGTAGCATGTATTAGATATGAAACAAAGTAATAAAATGGATAACCATGATCTAACACTCACCTTGAGAAATACCATTTTATCACAAGCTTCTAGAGATAGAAGAATTCACAAAGATCCAGTCCATTTCCCTCATCTCATAAAGGACTTTTGTCTGTCACTCGCCAAGTCCACGTAACTTGGTAGGTTTGAGTTTCTCCTGATCATGTCTAAGTGTGTAACTTGGATCTGTTTGCACTTCAGTGTGCTCATCTGTAGAACGGGCTTGCAAAGCTGGTTCGAGATGCACTGCTTACCAGCTAGTCTGAGTCTGGTGAGACAGAACGCCCCATGTACAAGTTACCTGAAGCAGGTTTATCCCTTACAGAGAGACAGCAAGGCACAGAAGGAGCCTGGATTCACTGCAAGCCTGTCCCCCAGTACTTGGGAAAGCTGCCCGAGGAGGATGGAGTTTCATCTTCGTGTCCCTCACTTGCACTGCAGCTGAGAGACTCCAGAA
>NW_007731506.1:33467-44044 GCF_000696425.1 Galeopterus variegatus
GCTAGTCTGAGTCTGGTGAGACAGAACGCCCCATGTACAAGTTACCTGAAGCAGGTTTATCTCTTACAGAGAGACAGCAAGGCACAGAAGGAGCCTGGATTCACTGCAAGCCTGTCCCCCAGTACTTGGGAAAGCTGCCTGAGGAGGATGGAGTTTCATCTTCGTGTCCCTCACTTGCACTGCAGCTGAGAGACTCCAGAAGGCAGCTGCCCTGGGTTTTATACCCCGAGGCAACATGACGTGCTGGGCTGAAGTGCTACCTGTCAGGTGTGGTAGCGTTTGTAAATACCCCTCCACAGGCAGTTTCAGTGTGGCAGGAGCACAGCATTAGGGACAGTTCCCTCACATGCCACCCTGCAGATGCAACAGAAAGGACCCAGGAGCACGGGCAGTGGCCACGTCATAAAATCACCAAGAAGTGAGGAATTTGAGTGTTTGTGGCCTTTACTTTGATACATGTGATTGTAAGTTACAACATCTAATTTTTAATTAAGTTAGGGCAAGTGTAAGTTACAACATCTAATTTTTAATTAAGTTAGGGCAGGAAGACCCCTCCCTGCCATGGTGAGGCCTAGAAAGGCCAAGCAGGGGCCCCTGAGCCACGAGGTGGGGGAGTTGGCCAGGCAAGCAGGTAGAACGGGGGCTCTGTGTGGCAAGGCGCTGGAGGAAGCTTCTGGAGGGTGCTGTTGTTCTGGGGCTGCCCAGGGTCAGGAGTAGCCCCTTGAGCTTCTTCAGCCTCCTTGGCATTGTGGCCACCAGAGCGCGGGGGGGTGGGGTGGGATAGGAGCAAGGGGAGAATGCGGTGCTTGGAGGGGACCAGAAAAGCTGTGGGAGGTGTGGGGAGGCAGTGCCATTGTGAGTCGTGGCAGGGATCAGAGGAGGTGGGAAAGGGTCAGCTCTGGACACAGAACGACTGAGCCGGGCAGACCCCAGGTAGGAGGCCGGATGGGGCGGAGCACAGAGCTCCCCTGCCAGTGCTGCTGTGAGAGGCAGAGGAGTCCGGGTGCCCCAGGCTGGGGGTGGGGACATGGGTCTCGGGGGCATGGTGGAGACAGATCAGCCTGGACGTGCGGCATCCGAGGAGCCCACATGGCAGCCACATGGAGCAGGCAGGTGGGTGCTCAGACCTGGGCAGGGGCGGGCTTCTGGGGGGTTTGTTGATGGGGGACAGCACCCTGGAAACTTCGACATTTGGAGGTTTTATGGGGGAGAACCAGCAAGGCTGGTGTGGACTCTTGAGGGTGGGGGTGGCCAGTGGTGGGAAGTGAAGTGAGAACCAGCAGTGTCCCATGGGCACAGCGGCTGGGAATCAGCCTGATGGGGACACTTTGGGGAAGGGGGCACAGGTGGAAGGTGGGAGAAGTTCAGCCCAGCAGAGGGGATGGAAGGGCAGGGTCTAGGGAGTGTGGGGGACTGGGGCTGGGCAGCAGTCATGGGCAGGTGGGGAAGGACAGTCGGGGAGGAGGGGAAGCAGCGGGATTGGGGAACACTGCAGCGCCATCTGGACTATCTCCTGGACATGCCTGGCCCTTGGCAAGCAGGGGGGTGTCCAACCAGGCAGGCACAAGTGCACGGCCACAGGGCAGGGAGTGTAGGAGGTGGCGGGAGAACTGCAGAGGCCAGCCTGGCAGGAGGCGGTGGAGCAGAGGGGGAATGTCAGGGGTCAAGGAGCTACCAAGGGCAAATCTAAGGGATGTCAGGTCACCCAGGATAATGGCAGGATGGGGCCGGGGGAGTGGGGTGGTGGTGAATAGAGAATGTAGAGGGGCCAGAACCAAGAGACAGAGACAGAGGGAATCCAGGTGGGGAGGTGGCACTGAGGGGAGGGGCTCGGTGTGGGGGATGAGCCGAGGGTGAGGGTGGGTCTGCTGGGTCCAGGAAGGGCTGGGCGGGTGCTCCCATCCCAGGACGGGTGCAGAACTCTGGGGACAGGGCTGAGGTTTGGGCAGTGCCTGGGAGGTCAAGCTGCTATCAGGTCCCCTGGGTTTTGGCCCCTCGGAGATACTGTCTTCTGGGGTGGGCTGCAAATTGCGGGGCAGTGAACAGAGTGCATGAATCGGGGGCTCAGCATGACTCTGCTCCATGACCCGTGGCCCCTCTGCTGTCTGCACTTGGGAGCGCCCCGCCTGCAGTGAGTAAGAACAGCCAGGCTTGGGCAGGTGGAGGGGCTGGGCTGGCGCACGGCTCCTCGGTCCTGCCCGGCTTCCTCGGCGGCAGGGAGTCTCTTGCCCAGGGGCGGCAACGTCTCCATGATCTCGAGGCCCCCGCGCCTTCCCAGCCCACCTGCTGTCCATCCCATGCCTGCACAAGGTGGTGGCCTTTGGAGCCCAGGCCTCGGACACAGCTGTCTCAGCGGCTGCAGGGCAGAGGCATGGCTCTGGGGGACTGTACCTTAGTTTCTCTACTGAATGAGGGACACACGCTCCCAGGCAGCTGCATTGTCCACCTGCTGCTGGCACCTTCAAGTGGGTGCTCACCTGGAGGAACACTGCCTGGCCATGTCCTGTGCAATGCCTTCCCGGGGCCCTTCGTGCAGCCTCCCCACTCAGAGAGCTCCAAGGCGCATCCTGCGGAGGGTCCCGGCCTGGGGGCGGGGGGAGGGTGCCCCTTAGTTTCCTCACTGAAGAGGTGCACACCTGCCCTGTAGTCCTTTGATAGGGTCCCTGTGTCCACGAGGGAGGGGACACCCTTGTCATGCCAAGGACAACTGCCTTGTTTTATGTTCAGATGTCAAGGTGGCAGTGACCAGGAGACCCCAGAGGGCCACCTGCAAGCTGCCCCTTGGGGGTGCCCAGAGGTGCCCACAAAGTGCCCCATGGGCATGAGGGCTACTCTCCCCCAAGGACCCCTGGGCTCTGGGCCAGGGCTGGGGCTGACAGATATTGCCATTCCCAGCTCAGGGCTTTGCAACTAGGGCAAGGTAAGGACACCAGACACACCATAGGCTCACGTGTGAGATGGAGCTGCAGGTCAGGAAGACAGGCTGCAGGATAGACATCCAGCCCCCATCTGCAGGTGGAGTGTCCCTGAGTCTCTTGAGACTACTCCTGCAACCCCGAAGACTGGGGTACCCAAGGTTCCTGCTGATGTCACCAGGGATGAAAGTGGGTCTGGCCAGCCCCCCAGGGCCTTTGGCTCTGAGTTCAGGCTGCTCATACAGGAGACCTGGGAGCACATGGGGAGGTGCTCCCCCCAGCCCCTGCTTTGGAGGCTCAGCCAGGCCCCCCCGCTATGTCCCAGACCCTGTATGGCAAGCTCCCTACAGGGTGGGCTGGGGCCAAGTCCTGGACTTGGAGCAGTTCAGGCCTACAGCTTTGGACCTCAGTGTGCTGTCCCAACTGCACCTGTCAGACCCCTGCCCAGGCCTGTGGCAGCTTCCTTACCCCAGGACATCACTAATTTTAAAAGAAAATGGTAAGACTCTTCTTTTAATTTTTTAAATTTTTTTTCCTTTTTGTCTTTTTTCGTGACCGGCAACGGATCGCAACCCTCAGTGTTGTGCCCGTACCGGACCAGGACCGGCAACGGGATCACAACCCTCGGTGTTGCGCCCGCACCTCGCTCAGCCAGTGAGCGGCCGGTCTGTATGTGGGATCCGAACCCTTGGCGGGAGCGCAGCCACGCTCCCAAGCGGCACACTGTAGCAGTGTACCACCGGGCCGGCCCAAGACTCTTCTTTTAAGATGTAACCACCCACTGCAATGTGTGCAGATTCTGAGAATCTGACTTGAATTTGTACCTCTAATGGAAAAAGATTCCTTTGAGGTCACTGAGACCTGAGCCATGGCTGGGGTTAAAAGTCAATGAATGTCTGGGGTGGTGTGGGATGGTGTGTTCCTTGGTTTTTCTGGTAGAGGCCAACTGAGGGGCTTGATATAAAATCACATGCCATTTGGGATATGCTTAAAAACCCTCCAACCTGACACACATTGGGCATGATGGGGTAGGGATGGAGCAGGATGGTGCTGCTTACTGCTGCTGGGGCTGGGGGCTATGTGCAGTCATTAACTCTTGATAGCTTTAGTTCTTGTTTTTTTAAAAAATCCACTGTTAGTCTCTGTCTTTTAATTGCTGTATTTAGACCATTTACATTTAATGTGATTATTGGTTTACTTGGATTAACATCTACCATACCTGTGACTTTTCTATTCATATCTTCCCCTTTTTATGTCTTCCCTGGATTTAATTCAGCATTTTATGATTCCACATCCTTCCCTCTCTCAGCATAGCTATTTTTCTTCTTTATATTATTTTAGTGATTGCCCTAGAGTTTGCAGTATACAGTTATAACGAAGCCCACTTGCAGATAATGCTGGGTTATGTAGGTGGCTCACAACCAAGGACTCCCAGCTCCTCCTGCCCACCCCAGCAGCATCGCTGTCAGTCACCCAACCACTGTAGAAATTGTTATTCTGAGCAAATTAGATCAATTAGGAATAAGGAAAATAAAAGGTTTCTCACTAATTTTATGTGTCTCAAAAATTCTGCAAAGCATTTAAAAATTCTTTAGCTCATTCTGGACAGTGATAACTTCCGGCATTCAGTTCTGCAACCCCTGCTCAGATCCTCCTTCACTTAGCACTTGGTGAGAGCATCTGCTGGGAGCCTTTTGGGGCAGCAGGATAAGAGGAGGACAGGGGAGCAGGGGTCCACCTCAGTGCCACAACTGTGCAAGCCAGTGGTATTGGTAAATGGAGCCAGGACAACCAGAGAGGCACCCCCAGGCACCCCTAAGCCTGGAGATGAAGGCAGAGGTGGAGCACGGAAGGGTCTGGTGCTGCAGGCAGCTGTTCTTGGTTTGGTGACTGACATCTCACGGTACATAGACCTGCTTTGTTCTGGACTCCTAGCCCCGAGCCTTGCCCTTGGGATGATTGATGGACCACTGGGCACCAGCTGCACCCACAGCATCCTGGGGCTCGGCATCTGCGGTGGTTCATGAAGGTCCACAGGATGCCCGCTGCCTCCTTCAGTGTCCAGAGCTGGACCTGATGTGGTTGCCTCCGGCCTGCAGGAGGAGGTGCCTGTCCCTCCCTCTTCACTGCCAGAGTTCATGAAAATGCTGCAGTTGTGCGGGACAGAGCAGAACTCTGCTGTTCAGGGGCCCAAAGGTGCCCACCCAGCCCTTCCTGGGTAGTGATTCCCTGGACCTCCCTGCAGGATTCCTCTCACCCTCAGTGAGGCTCAAACGCTAGACACCCCCCGTCATCTCAGCACTGGAGCTATCCTGAAGGAGTCCGGGAATGCTGTCCATGTCCCAAGTCAATCCCAAACATAAGTCAGGTGATTTCTCCCAAGATGCCTCCCAGAGATGCCACCTCTTCTCAGTGTGGGGCTCATGGGGCTGTGGTCCCCACCCAGATGGAGCCAAAGGTGGCTCTCCCATCCCTCTGATCCCGGCAACTGAGCACGGTTTCCTCTACCCTCCCCCTTCCTGCAGGTGGCTGTGCAGCCCTTCTTCCCTCAGGGAGCTGGGCATGGCTGCCAGGAAAGGTGGCCCAGGGCACCGAACACCCACTATCTGGGTGAGGCAGGCTCAGGCCCTCTCTGCTGCAGGGCAATGGCAGGGGAGGGGACCCAGGGAACCACTGATAGACCCCAGCCCAGCTGGGACGGGCATATCCACCTTGGCCAGTGTCAACTGCCTGCCACCCCAAGGCCCCCTGAATCTGCACAGCCCCTTCCTGACTGCCCACATCCAGCTCTGTCCCTATTAGGCCCTCACTGAGGGCTTGTGGGCACTGTTGGAGCAGGAGGGTCCCAGGACAGGCCTGGAGTAGGGGGACAAGCTGGATGTGTGACCAGGGCATGTCCCACCCCCAGGGCAGGCCCCTCAAGCAGCTGCCCTGTTGTTTGCCCTGTTGTTGGGGTGGGGCTGCACCTGGGCCCTTTGGTCCTTTTCCTTCACCCCAGCCTCTTGGGGTACCCCAAATGAACACAGGTGAGGTGCACACACCTGCCTGGGCAGCCCTGCCTCCCTGTGAGGGGGTCCCCAACAGCTGTTGGTCTAGATGAGTCATGCACACAAGTGGGCTTCACTGTGGGTAGATCCTGGGGTCTCCAAGCCCACCCCAGCACACTCAGGCACAGGGAGAGACCAAGGGGCAGCTCACCAGGGAGCCCTCCTGGACGCTGGGCACCTCCCCCTCAGGCCAGGCTGCCGGGACTCGGTCACCCAACGGCCACATAGGATTTGTCTCCTGCATTTTGGAAGGGCCAGGCAGAGGCACTGGAGATTACCAGTGAGGTCGGGATGGGGTGGGGACCACAGCAGGCATTTCTAACCCTTCAAGCTGGGCGGCTGGGAGGGGTGGGCCCCAGGTGTCCTTTGGACGCAGGGCCAGAGCCTTGAAGCCACGTGCAGGACGCCTCACGACTGGTCCTTGTATCTAGAGAGTGCACCCATTTAATAGACGCTTCCAGCACTGACACTCAAACCAGTAATGAGCCAGCGATGGGGAACGGGGCGGCTCCTGGAGGATGCCCCCGGCACAGTGCCCAGTGTCTCCCACCAGGAAGGTTCTCGAGAGCCTGAGGGTGGTGGCTGCAGCCTGAGGCTGCGTTGTGCTTCAAGGAACAAGAGTTCAGAAAATGCGGCTTTGCGTGCAAAGGGTAAGGACGGCCCGTGGGACTGCATGATTGGCCTGATGTCCCACAGACACTGTGGCTGGAAAGGCTCAGTGTAAAAATAGAGGGACGACATCTTCCGATTCCATTCAACGAAGTCACCTGCTGCAGGGCCCTCCGGGATTCTGCTGGCAGCCCCTCCCCCCTCACACCCGGGGGCTGCAGGGCCTCCAACACCCTCCTCTGCTTTTAGGTTCCTTTCGAGGGGCTCAGGCAGCCAAGACCCCTCACCCAGCCCCTGCACAGGTCTGCAGCGTCCACCCCCCAGAGCAGACACCCGTGGCCCAGCTCGGCCCGGGAGCCACGCGGGGCCCTGGGTGGGCTAAGAGTTGGCCTGTGGCCACGGGACACCACCACGGTGGACGCCCTTCCCTCCAGTGACCCCTGCATCAGGCAGCCGGGAACCCCCTGCTTCACAGCCAGGCCCAGGTCACGAGTTGCGGTACATTTGTGTAAAGAGACATGGATCAAATAGATTTGTAAAAATAGGTTAAAAAGTGCTTCCCGCCAGCTTTCAGCGGTGCCGGGGGTGGTCTTGTCCCTCACCCAGTGTAAGGGTCTCCTCTTTGGGGTCGAGTCTCTGGAGCCACTGAGAGTGGCGTGAGGCTCCCCCGGGCCAAGCCAGAAGGACCATGTCCCCGCACACCCCTGACATCCTCCTTGGGGTGCAGACTGCCCGGTGGCCTGGGCCCTTGTGGGGTTGGCTCAGAGCTGTGTTTCGTCGCGGGTCTCGGGGTTGGAGGATGACAGCTTGTTGCTGCAGCTGCTCTTGGGGTTCTGGGCGCTGCCGGCCACATGGGCCAGGGGATCAGAGCGGATGAGATACCTGTGCGGGGAGGGGACCCTGAAGCAGGCGTGGCCGGGCAGCCTCCGCCCAGACCTCGCCTGAGTGGCGCCGCAGTGATGTTCTCAGGGTTCATCATCTTCCCGCCGGTGCCCAGGTGAGCCCTGGGCAGGGGAGGGGGCAGGCGCATACTCACACGATGTCATTGGGCTCCAGCCTCGTGTCGGGTGGGGGGTTGATGAGGACGTAGGAGAGGGTGTTCTGGTGATCATTCATCTCGTCTGGAAAGACACAGCAGGTGAGTGTCACCACCCAGCCCTGGGCTTCTCAGCTCTGCAGGGTCCCAAGGAGCCAGGGGCTCTGGGATGAGTGGAGGATCTTCTGCCTGAGTCCCTCACCCCGGTGTACCACCCAGGCCGGTCCTGCCTGACGCCTGTCCCCACCCCTCCCTGCAATGGGCATGAGTCAGCCATGAGGGACAGCTGGGCACTGGCTCTTGCTTAGCCCGAGCAGCTGGCATCAGGCAGCATCTCACCCATGTGGTGGCCCTGAGCCTACCTGCACCCACCTAACACCTGCATGAACTCAAACACACCGGTACATACCTCCTGCACACACAAATGTACACCTGCACATGCCGGTATATACCCGCACACATGGGCGCATGTTCATATACACCTACACATACCTCACATACCCGGACACACCTGCACACAACTACACACACCCACAACTCCTCAGCACGCATACCAACACACCCACATACACCTACACACAACTGTGCACACAGCTACGCACGCTGAGGACATACCTATACTGATAGAGTGTGGACGTGTTGTCCCCGCCAAAACTCGTGTAAATCTGATCCCCAACGTGGCAGTGTTGGGAGCTGTTTGAGTCATGGGGGCAGATCCCTCATGAACGGAGTAATGCTCTCCCTAGGTGGCGGAGTAATGAGTGAGTTCTCACTATGTTAGATCCTGAGAGAGCTGGTTGTTTAAAAGACCCTGGCACCTCCCCTTTCTCTCTCTTGCTTCCTCTCACCATGTGATCTGCTTGTACCCACCGCTGCCTGCTGCTTTCTGCCACAAGTAGAAGCAGCCTGAGGCCTGTGCCAGATGCAGCTGTCCCAGAATTGTAAGCAAATAAACTTCTGTTCCTTATAAATTACCCAGTCTCAGGTATTCTGTCATAGCAACACAAAATGGACTAAGACACACACACCCACACCTACACACACCTGTGCACACACCTATACACACTGAGGACATACCCACACACCCACATACACGCCTACATACCTGCACACACTTTCATACACACCTACATACACCTACACACTCCTAAAATCCTGCACACACCTTCATGCCTACATACCATGCACAGCTACGTAGACCACGCACATACCTGAACACACCTGCACGCACACCTGTCCTGTGCCCTCCAGAGCCTGCTCAGGCTTGTCCTCCAGTCTCTGGGGCCTGGGCTCCCCAAGCTCTGTTGTTTGCTGTGGACTCAAGTCCCAAGTGGCCATCAGCCCTGAGCGCCCACCACGCTCCTCCCTTGTGAATACAGCCCTCTGCATTGGCCTCGCTGCTGCCCGTCATGGGAGATAGCCCAGTGTCTGGCTCACGGGGGTGACAAGGGCTCTGGAGAAGCATCTGGTCATTTCACAGATGTCTCTGCTTGGCTGGCAGGACACCCGGCCAAATACAGAAACAGTGAGCCATCGTCCCGGCTTAGTTCACAACAGAGAACTGAAGGGCTCATGGCCTCAGTTTACCTATCTGATGATGTCTAAAGTCACCTCCTGGACTCATGTTCCAGGGCTCCAAGGAAAGACAGAGTATCTGGGGGGTCCCTATCCTGGGCAGCCTCTGCCCCCAGCCCCTCCCACCTCCTTTTCTCTGCACTGCCACCCTCCCCTCCCTCCCTGGGACTGCACCTGCCACGTGGCCACCAAAAAAGAAAAGGGATTTCTGTGAAGCCAGGGAAGCTGCGGGTGGGCCAGCCAGGCCGGGTGGGGGTGCGGGGGCATCTCGTCTCTCTAAGCCAGCTTCACAGCTGTCTCTGCTCTGGACCAGTGTGCGTCCAGGCGACAGAGGGCACAGGATGCGACTTAACGGCCAGGACACCAGCTGTGCCTCAGACATGTCACCCCTGGGGTGGTCTGGCCCCTCTGCCCGGCCCTTCCATCTTCACCCCACGGCCAGGGTCTTCCTAGCCCTGCAGACCCACCTTCCGCCTCCCCCAGCTGGGACTCCAGGCCCCGCAGCCCCGACCCAGGGTGCAGCTCCCCATCCTGAGCCTCAGCCTCCTCCTCTATGATGTGGGGGCAACTGTGCCTCCCCGTGAGGTGGCTGCGAGCGAGTGCTTGTGCTCTCGGGGGTCCTGTCTGTGAGCCTCGGGGCTGGGGGCGTCTCCTTCCTCAAGTGCATGCAGCAGGGGGAGGGGACTGCACATGGAAGGCCCACCCCGGAGGGGCCACCCTGCAGGCCCAGCGAACGGGTCACCCTCCTCCCGCAGGACATGACTGTCCCCGGTTCTGCAACCTGGCTCAGGCCCCGCTCGAGGTCTTCACATGGGGGGCCACAGCAGTACCTGCCCCCCAATAGCACCCTGATGGGCAGGTGCTCCATCTCTGCCCACCACGCAAGTGCTGAGATCCTATGGTGAGCCCGTGCGTGGCCACCCCTGCCCGGGAGCCACGGCGGGAGCAGTGAGAAGCGGGCACAGCCAGTGCAGGGAGGGGTGACACAGGCGTGGCTCATGGAAGCCCCAGGTGCCAGGGCGGGGACAGGTCTTCCATGAACACTGGCACAGGTGGTGGGTGGCGGGAGAGGGAAAAGCACAAGAACCTGGAGGTGCCAACGCTTTGCCCACGGAGCATCAGCTGCCCCTGAGCTAACCTGGGTCACCTGCAGGGAGGGTGGCACGCGGGTGGGCTCTGGGCTCCCCCAGGAAAGGAAAGGGTGCCGGCAAGGGGAGCTCATGGCCCGGCCTCTGCCCTGAGCTCTGACGTGGGCCTGGGGGTGGGTCTGGGGGCAGTGGGGCCTCTTCTTAGAGGAAGTGGGGAGCCCAGGAGCACCCAGACAGGTGGGTGTGGAACGGGAAGAGTGCCCCTATCGGAGCCCCAGCGCGGGGCGGATGTCCACCGCCTGCTGGC
>NW_007731506.1:44611-45333 GCF_000696425.1 Galeopterus variegatus
TGCTGGCTGGGCAGCCCACGAAGCCTGCCCGCCTCGTGGCTCAGGAAGGGCCAGTCCCAAATCCCACACTCATGTCTGGCAGGTTCCCACCCAGGCATCACCCAAGCTGCACCGTGCAGGGGGCTGGGACCCTGACTTGGGACCATCTGTCTGGATGCTTCCTAAGAGCTGGGTGGGCTCAGGGTGCTTGGACGTGGCAGGGGCCGTGCAAATGGCCCCCCTGTGGTCAGGGCAAAGGTCAATGGCAGGGCTCCCCCTCTCCAACAACATAGCAGGATGCAAAGTATTTGGGGTGAGCCCCGGGAGCTGGGCAGGCACAGTTCCACCTGGGCCAATCGCCATTGACCAGCACAATCTGCGGCCCCTCTTGGCATCAGGCCATCATCAGACCTAGGAGGAGGCTGTGAAGTCAGCTGTGGGACAGTCTGGGCTGGAACCCGGGACCCTCTCCTCTCGTCCACCTGCCTGGAGGGACGGGGTGGGTGCATGGCTGCCCATGGGGAAGGGTTGGCATGTCCCCTTGTGTGGTGGTCAGTGTCCGCCGGAGCAGAATTACCTTGCAAATATCCCAGGTTTACCCGATTCATGACATCACTGGCTGTTAAATTTGCTACGTCCTCTACAGAACACACAGGAAGAGGCACAGACAGAAAGAGAGAGTGAGAGAGAGAGAGAGAGGAGAGAGAGAGGGTGAGCAAGCGCGGGCGCAGCGGGACCAGCGG
>NW_007731506.1:46379-47626 GCF_000696425.1 Galeopterus variegatus
AGCTCTGGGGGCAGGGGCGCGGGCGTGGAGGCCGAGGGGAGCACGGCTGGGCTGGGATCCCGTCCGCTGGGGCTCCATGGGGCGTGAACAGTGGACGCCTGTCCCTGAGCCTCGGCGGTCAGTCTGCTGTCCTGAAGCACGGGATGGCTCCTACTTGGGCAGGGACACTGAGGGGTCAGAGGTGAATCTCGCAGCTGGGTGTGTTGGGGACGCCCTCAGATTGCACAGGGCTGGGGGTGGGGAAAGACTCTCCCAGGTCACCTGTTCCCCAAACCCTGGCCTCTGTGTCTCCCTCAGGCCACCCCCTCAGTGGAATCACTGTGATTGTGGCCAGCAGATGGCCCAGCCTTAGTGACCCTATGGCAGCTCCTGGCTCCACTTGGACACAGGAAGCAGGATAGGGACAGAGGCAGAGTGAGCGATGGCCGAAACCCGAAGTGGGACCCAATGCAGTCAGAGTCTTGACCTAGCCAGGGGGTGGGCACGGCTGGGCAACTCGGGCCCCTCGTGGCCTCATCAACAGAGGCAGCGTCTCTAGACCAAGGCAGGGGCCGAGCCTCTCCTGTGTGTCAGCCTGGAGGCTTATGGTCAAAGTCACAAGCACGTCACCCCAAAACAAGCTGCACAGCGAAGCAGCTGCGTGAAGTCTGCTGATGAAGACAGACGCCGGAAGCAGCAGAAATGGGATGGCTGAGCAGCGGGAACGCGGTGGGCGCACAGGGTGGGTGAGCAGTGTCCTGGCCCGGGCCACTTGCCCAGCTGTCACCTCCCACGACAAAGCCCACACACTGGCTGCCGAGAGGGCCAGGGAAGGTGGGCTGGGGGGTCTCCTCACCATATTCCTGATCTCCACGAGAACAGGCAGCCCCCGTGTGCCTGCCACCCAGCAGAACCCGCTGGAGCTGGCTGGTCTGTCC
This sequence comes from Galeopterus variegatus, assembly GCF_000696425.1. NCBI lineage: Eukaryota > Metazoa > Chordata > Mammalia > Dermoptera > Cynocephalidae > Galeopterus > Galeopterus variegatus. The sequence continues at coordinate 47,297 of NW_007731506.1, forward strand.
CTAACTGAGGCCCTCGGCTTTCAGAGAACCCAGCCTGGCCCTTCCCAACCCCCAGCCTCCCCCTCCAGGCTGCAGGGCTCAGCCTCCGCCAGGCCCTTACTTTGCAGATGGGGAAACTGAGGCCCTACAGCAGGGCGGGGGGGACGCAGACCAGGTCTGCCTGCCCCTGTCGCGTGTCCTCACCGTAGCCGGTGGTGGGCAGCCCCAGGTGCTTCATGCGGTTCTTGACCAGCTCGGAGAGCTCCTGGCGCTCGGAGCGCCGGAACAGGCTGAGCCGCTGCTGGCTGATCCACTCGGCGGCCGCCGCCTTCCCCGCGTGCTTGGGGCCCC
>NW_007731506.1:48645-62971 GCF_000696425.1 Galeopterus variegatus
GTCGCTGCCGCCCGCGTGGCGGCCATGGGTGCTGCCGGTGCCGGTGCCCGCCCGTGCACGCCAGGACCCCTTCACCTCCCGCGTGTCCTCACAGTCCTCCACGTTCACTGAGATCTGGGACTGGGCCAGGGAAGGGAGGGCGTGAGGGCTGCGGGGAGGGGTGCGGGACCCAGCGAGGGGGTGAGGGCCATGGGGTGACAGGAAAGAGGACAGACTCTGGGGCCCAGGGGGCTGTGTGCCTTCCTCCCCCAGCTAGGGAGGGGTGCCAGGTACGGCTTCCTCCTGAGCCCCACACTGCCCGGCCACCCGGTCTCGCTACAGGTCTGGTCAAGGGATGGGGGCCCCAACCCTGCCCTGCCCCCAATTCACCAGCAACTGAGGGTAGCTCTCTTAACTACTCTGGACCCTTGTTTCTGTGGATTTGGCTGGGGTCCCATCCAAATGGGATGTCCCCACATGTCCTGGCTTTGCCCCAGGAGGGTCACCCCTCCCCGTGCCTCAGTTTCCCATCTCAGATGGGGCAGCAATCCCTCTTGCACATGTCCTCGGGGGCTGGTGAGCATGTGGTGGACTGCAGTGTGGCAGGGCCTGTGCTGGGCTCAGTGGGCACACGGGGTGCTGGGGAGATGTGGGACCCCCACCCAGGTGGCACCTTGGAGAAGCCGGGGGTGTTGGGGGAGGGCCGTTGGGCCACATCATGGGAGGCACCCGCTGTGGTGGGGGCTACAGCAGGACACGTTGATGGCACATGTAGCTGGCCAGGGAGGGGAGAGGACGTTGTTCAAACCCATCGGTGACTTCCACCCCTGGGCCTCAGTTTCTCCACCTGTACAGGAGGGCAGTGGCTACCAAGAGCCCCCTCTGAGCTGCCCCGTGGCCCACACATCCTCAGGACCCACTCCCTGCCCCCGTGTTTCCCAGGGCCCGTGGTGGGGGCTGGGGGCGCTGGCAGGATTCTCCAGGCGGAGCTGAGGTGCTTTGGTGTTAAGCAGGAACTTCACGTGGGCTCAAAGGGGGTGCTCACCTGGGCTCTGAGGTCATGGGGCTGCAAAGGAAAAGAGGGGCCATCTGGGACCCGTGGGTGCATCTCTGTCCCCACAGCACTGCCTCAGCCCCTCTTGGGGTCTACACAGAAAATGCTCAGGGCCAGCAGGGCTGGTGGCGTGGGGTCCGCCCGTGTCCTCTTACAGCTCTCAGACGTTTCCCCAAGCCTCCTCACCCCCACTCGGGGGTCACAGCTGTCCCGACTGGAAGCCCATGTACAGGGCTCACGGACATCCCAAATACAAAGGTGGAGGCAATCGTACCCTGGGTGCCCAAAACTGACAATGGGGATGAGGGTGAGAATCACAGAGAAATGGGGGGACAGCCTCCGTCCCAGCCCACCCAGGGCCACCCCACAAACCTCCGAGGTGGAGAAGACGTGGCACTCGGTCCTGTAGATGCCGATGGGGATCTCGGCGCTGGAGGAGCAGAGCTTCTGGAAGAGGCGGCCGTAGGTGCGGATCCACAGGTCGTCCTCGCCGATCTTCATCTGGAACGTGCAGGGCCCTGGGCTGCGGGTGGGGTGGCGCCCAGAGGCCCTCGGCTGCTGTGGTTAGCCAGGGCCAGGCGTCCAGTGACCTGCCCTGAGACAGCCCTGCACGGCCCCAGCCCAGCCTGGCCCCAGTCACTCACGGCACAGAGGTAGCCGGAGCCCGGCGTGGTGTCGAGGCCCAGCAGCAGCCTGGTGATGGTGATCATGTAGTCCTTCACGAAGGACTGGCCCGGGGAGGGAGCCGCAGTGAGGCAGGCGGGCACGGCGGGGCCCAGGTCTGCACCCCACCGGGCGCACCTGCCAGGCGTCTCGGCCTCCCGTGCACGCACACAGAAGCCACCTGCCTGCTGGTCCATGAGCACAGGCCAGCAGGCAGACACGAGCCGGGAAGCCTGTCCTGGGTTTGGTAATTCACTTGGCCAAGAACCACGAGGGCCAAAAGGGATCAGAAACCTAAAGGCTCCAGAAGTGGAGCCCAGGGCAGCGCTGGAGGGGAGGACTTGGAGCACGTGGAGGTGAGGTCCTGCTCACCAGGGGCAGGGACGGCCCGCAGGCCTCCCCAGGATCCCGGAGGGTCACTCAGAGGGAGGCTCATTGCCTAGAACTGGGACCAGATGTGGGCTGAGAAGAGAGGATGACGGGGGGCTCCCCTGGGCACTGCGGGGACCCCTCCCGGCTCCGCATCCTGACTGACCTGGTAGAGCAGCGTGTCCAGCATGCTGATACTGAACACGCGGCCGGCGGCGAAGGGCAGGCGGAACATGAAGGCCAGGTTGGAGCCGTTCTCTCGCTCCCTCTGCAGGAAAGGGGGGTCCTCAGACTGGCCGGTGGCCCCGGTCCCACAGCTGCGTGGGACAGCTGTAGGGGTGAGGGCGTGCGTGCACCAGCGTTCCTGCGCGTTCCTGGTGTGTGAGCGCGTGTCTGCACGTGTGTCACACCAGCAGACGGCCGACCCACACCAGGCCAGGACACCCAGCTGTGTCTCCCCAGACACACTCATGACCAGAGTCTGGGAGGAGGTCCCCCTTGTGGCCCCTTCCTCGTCTGCTAAGGTGGCAGCATGGCATCTTCCATCCCTCTGCCTCCCTCTCGTAAAGACCCCGTGATGACACGGACCAGCGACGAAATCCAGGATCGTCTCCCACCTCCAGGTCCTTAACTTCCTCCCATCTGCAGAGCCCCTGTTGCCATGTGAGGTCACACGTTCCCAGGCTCTAGGGCTAAGGTGCAAACATCTTTGGGGGCAATTCTCGAGCTGAACGCACCCGTGGGGGAGTTCCCTTGAGAGCCTCAAAGTGAGCACAGGGAGCGTGAGAGGCCACAGCAGAGCCTGCGCTGCCCATGAGGCCACACTGCCCACTGAAGCCAATGCTCCAGATGTGAGAGCAGGCAATGGCTCAGAAGCACAAGCGGCGAGGAGCCTGTCCCAGCCCGCGGTGGCCAGCCTCCTCCGAGGGGCAGGCGTCGTGTGGTTGCGGCGACTCTGCACCTGAGCTGGTGCCCCTACACTCGCCGCTAGAACTCGCTGCCCGTCACAAGAACGAACAGTGACATCCCCGCAGTAACAAAAGGATTGTTCTCTGTCGCTCGGAGTAGCACTGAACGGGCAATCAGGACCCCGACACGACCAGAGAGACGGCGGAAGCAAAGAGCGAGGTTGGGACCTGGAACCTTTCCCAGAGCTTTCGTCCCACCTTTTGAACAAGGGACTCACATTTTTATTCTGCACAGGCCCCTGCAAAGCACGGCCCTGAGGGACAGGAGAATCTCGGCGGAGCAGAGTGCGTCTTCGAGTTTATAAGTGACAGGGAAACGCACGGTGAGCCCTTCCTGAGAATAACTGGCTGGGAAACCTCACAGTCAGAGGGGACCTGGGACGGGGGTCACGGCAGCCCCGGGATGAGGCTGAGCCAGGCCAAAGGAGGCACCGGCGGGGGTACAGGCTACCCAGACAGGAACGGTGGCCACAGAGCGGCCGAGGTGGCGGGGGCGGGCACCTCGTCCTCTTCCCCAGGGCCCCAGGGCATCTTCCAGGGCAGACTCGCAAGGGGAGATGCCCTGTTGGTTCCACTTGGTGTCCTTAATAGTTTTTAAAGGGTTCGCGTGCTCTTCTACAACTGCTACCTCTTGGCAAGGCACGTGGGTCTCAGCATTTCCAATTTCTACTTTTTACATTAAATGTGACAAGTGAGTGCAGCGCAGCTCATGTGCGGTCACATGCCTGGCACGTCCCAGCTGCTCGGCGCCGCTTCCGGGTTCTTCCCCGAGTCCTGTCTTTATCCCTTGAGTGCGCCCGAGCCTGGAAGCTGGTGGCTGCAGAGAGTTGGGGCCACTCTCCGTGGGCTTTCTTCTACTTTTTGTCATTCCTTGACGTGGGATACATGTGATAATAAGCACATAGGCTTTATAAAGATAATTTGTTATTAATTTCTCTTGAGAAAAGGGTCTCAAGCTGCCCCGGTGCTCCTGTCACAAGCTGGTCACGGTTGGCCCATCTGAGTGTCATGTCAGGTAGCCGGGATCTGCCTGGAGTGGCAGAGACCCACCGGGGACCCACGGCCAAGTCCATCCAAGGCGTGAGAAGATGAGGACTCTGGCAGCCCCACAGGTCTGGTCCTCGCCAAGGACTGGGTGTGACAGCAGATCCGACCTTCTCTGGACAGTGGATGGTGGCTGGTGGCCAAGCCGGCCCTCTTCCTGCACACACTGACCCTGCCCAGCGCCCAGGGCACCCGTCCCACGTGGGCCGGCAACACGCCAGTGCAGGGGAGCCCAGGGCTGCTTCCTGAGGACTTTGTCAATGTCCTGACTTTGCCCCAGGTGGTCCCTGTCACACCTGCCATCATGAAACCAAATGACTGGGGCTCAGGGACTGTTCACCACCCTGAGGAGGGGAGTGGGCCGCAGCACCCGGCAGCACCGAGGGGCCCCTGGAGGCCGCGCTGAAGGGAAGGAGCCGAGGCTGACCCAGCTGGGGGGAGGGCGGCGATTGGCGCCGGTGTCTGCCGCGGCAGGAAGGGGAGCGGGAGCGCGTCTGCCACGTGCCTGCCAACCCGCCCTGCTTCCAGCCTGCCCAGCAGAACGGGGAGGTGTGAGGCCCATGAGGAGCTGGGCCATGTGGAGCCCGAGAAGGCGGCGAGTAGGGACCAGGATGGCGGCCATGGCCCGACTCCACACCAGGCTCCCCGTCCACGTGCGGGTCAAACTCGCTCTTCCAGGTCCAGAAGATCCTCCTCTGACCTGGGGAAGCCTGGTCTCCAAGGCCTTCAGGGCTGCAGAGGCAAACGTGCCAGCCTGCCGTGCACACGACCATCTCCAGAGTGGGGCAGGCTGAGCCCGGCTGCTGGGGACGGTCCCGTGGCTTCCTCTCCACTCTGGCAGGACTCCGGCCCCCACAGGCCTCCTGCTCTGTGGCCGAGTGGAACCCACATTCGTTGTCCATCTGGGCTCAGGCCAGACCAAGGCATGTCTGCCAGCGCCACAGAACTCTGCACTCGTCACTTCTACCTTGTGTGGATGACTGGTCCCACTCGGGTGGTGACAGCTCCTGGTGTCACCCTGGGCTGGCCACACAGGCCACTGGCAGCTCACTGGTGAGGACGTTAGCCAGGCTGGTGAGGGTGGGCTACTCTTGACCAAGGCAGCCACGATCTCCATGGCCAACTCGCCCGCTTCCTGGTGCCAACCGTGAGTGGCCTCAGTGCTGCCCTGCCTGACAGTGGCCCCGTGCACAAGCTGGCGCTGCCTCAGCCCGTGCAGGGGCACTGGGTGGGGTGGCAGCAGCTCATGTACCAGGACACCACGGTGGGGGCCATGCCACCCATGCCCGGGCGGGACCCTGTGTCCCCCGTGGGTCCTTTGTCCTGGGCTCCACGTCCAGCCCCAGCTGACACCCTTCACAGAGTCCTGCTTCACAGGAGCAGAAAGGAGCGGAAAGCTGATTCCAGCTCTGCCACTTGCTCTGCTGTGTGACCCAAGGCGGGTTCCCTCCCTCTCTGATCCTCAGTCCCTTGACTGTCCAGGGAGCGCTTGTCAGAATGAATACGTCTCCGATTTGGGTGCAGTGTCCGGGGCAGACGAGGTGTCCATATTGTTTGTGCTAACAGTTACTGGCCGATCCCTGCAGAGCTGCCCACCCTGAGGGCTCCCTGAGGGGCTGGGGCTGCACTGACTGACTGACCATTGCACAACAGACAGCCTCGGCTTCTAACATGCCAGGCCTGGTCCCTGCTTAGGGAGGTGGTGGCTGCTACTGGCCAGTGCCCAGTGGACGGCGAGGGAAACAGGCCCTACGATCAAGACCCTCGCGTCTGGCTGCACCCCCTTGTCTCCTGCCCCCCTTGGCTCCTTTGTCCTGCATCCTCCAGGTTCCTGGGGTGGGGGCCGGCACAGGGGGCAGGAGCCACTCACCTTTTCTAGTTTGGAAAGAGCGAGAGAGTAGCTGTCCTTGGCGCGGAACTGCATGAACCGCATGTTGGAAGGGTGGGTGAGCTCCGTGGTGATGCTGAGGCTGGGGAAGAGCCTGCAGGAGGGATGGGCTCAGGGTGGTTCCCATGGTCATGCGTGTGTGGGATCTCGGGGTGGTTCCCATGGTCATGCGTGTGTGGGGTCTCGGGGTGGTTCCCATGGTCATGTGTGTGTGGGATCTCGGGGTGGTTCCCATGGTCACGCGTGTGTGGGGTCTCGGGGTGGTTCCCATGGTCATGCGTGTGTGGGGTCTCGGGGTGGTTCCTGTGGTCGTGGGTGTGTGGGGTCTTGGGATGGTTCCCATGGTAACGGCTGTGTGGGGTCTCGGGGTGGTTCCCGTGGTCACGGCTGTGTGGGGTCTCAGGGTGGTTCCCGTGGTCGTGGGCGTGTGGGGTCTCAGGGTGGTTCCCGTGGTCATGCGTGTGTGGGGTCTCAGGGTGGTTCCCGTGGTCGTGGGCGTGTGGGGTCTCAGGGTGGTTCCCGTGGTCATGCGTGTGTGGGGTCTTAGGGTGGTTCCCGTGGTCATGTGTGTGTGGGGTCTCGGGGTGGTTCCCGTGGTCATGCGTGTGTGGGGTCTTGGGGTGGTACCCGTGATCGTGGGTGTGTGGGGTCTTGGGGTGGTTTCCGTGGTCACGGCTGTGTGGGGTCTCGGGGTGGTTCCCGTGGTCACGGCTGTGTGGGGTCTCGGGGTGGTTCCCATTGTCACGCGTGTGTGGGGTCTCGGGGTGGTTCCTGTGGTCACGGCTGTGTGGGGTCTCAGGGTGGTTCCCGTGGTCGTGGGCTTGTGGGGTCTCAGGGTCGTCCCTGTGGTCACGGCTGTGTGGGGTCTCAGGGTGGTTCCCGTGGTCGTGGGTGTGTGGGGTCTCAGGGTGGTCCCTGTGGTCACGGGTGTGTGGGGTCTCAGGGTGGTTCCCGTGGTCATGGCTGGGGATGGTCCCACGCGTGGCCCTGCCCGCGGGGCTCACCGGAACATGGTCTGCACGTTGACGATGGTCTTGGCGTCCGCCATGTAGTCCTCCTCCGCGCTCATGGTGCTCTCCTTGTCCACCACCACCAGGTTGTCCGCGTAGATGATGCCGCACTGCAGGAGGCTGTCCAGGCTGGCGGGGGCGACGGGACCACTGCAGGGACCAGTCCCGCCCCCACAGGCCCTGCACCCACGGCGCTCGGGACTCCTCTCAGGGGTAGGATACGGGGGACCCCACTCGGTTCCCTGTGTCCCGGCTGTCCAGAGCCACCTGCCTTGCCACACCCGGAAGACCTTGGAGGAGGAGGGGGGCTGGGGATCCCTCCCTCTGCAAAGAGACGGGCAGACGCCCCCAGCCGCACGGGCCTCACTTGTCCACGGAGCCCTCCATGTAGTAGACCATGGGGAAGCAGCAGATGGCCTCCAGGAAGTGGTGGTCGGGCCTGTGGGGACAGCGGGTCCTAGAGGCGCCCACCCTGCCCCGCATCCCTCCCTCCCCAGGTCCAGCAGGGCTCTCGGAGCAGAGCTGGGCAGAGCAGGGTCCCCTAGAACTGCAGCACATTGGACCTGGGGGCCATTCGGGACAACAAGGTTCTTTATTTCACCCAAGGAAGGGGAAACTGAGGCCCCAGGGGGCGGCACTTGCTGAGGTCAGACAGCCAAGACTGGGCCCTGGGCTCTGGCTGCCAGAGGTCCCCCGGGTGAAAAGGTGCTGGGGGAAGAGCCACATGTCCCCCGCCCCAGGACTCACAGTTGGGGGACGAGCAGGAGACAGACAGGGAGCCGAGAAACTATGGGGGCCAGAGCAGGGGAGCGGGTGGAGGGAGGCCATGCTCTCAGCACGGCCGCGGGGCCGGGCTCACTTGTTGTCGAGCAGCAGCACGATGGGGTTGAGCTCCTTGCGCGACCTGTAGTAGGCCCGCAGCGGCACGATGAAGTTGTACAGCCCGTTGCCGGCCGTCTCCGCCGAGACGATGATGAGCTTGTTCTTGAACCCATAGGCCNGGTCTCGGGGTGGTTCCCATTGTCACGCGTGTGTGGGGTCTTGGGGTGGTTCCCGTGGTCATGCGTGTGTGGGGTCTCAGGGTGGTTTCCGTGGTCACGGCTGTGTGGGGTCTCGGGGTGGTTCCCATTGTCACGCGTGTGTGGGGTCTTGGGGTGGTTCCCGTGGTCACGCGTGTGTGGGGTCTCAGGGTGGTTCCTGTGGTCGTGGGCGTGTGGGGTCTCAGGGTGGTCCCTGTGGTCACGGGTGTGTGGGGTCTCAGGGTGGTTCCCGTGGTCATGGCTGGGGATGGTCGCACGCGTGGCCCTGCCCGCGGGGCTCACCGGAACATGGTCTGCACGTTGACGATGGTCTTGGCGTCCGCCATGTAGTCCTCCTCCGCGCTCATGGTGCTCTCCTTGTCCACCACCACCAGGTTGTCCGCGTAGATGATGCCGCACTGCAGGAGGCTGTCCAGGCTGGCGGGGGCGACGGGACCACTGCAGGGACCAGTCCCGCCCCCACAGGCCCTGCACCCACGGCGCTCGGGACTCCTCTCAGGGGTAGGATACGGGGGACCCCACTCGGTTCCCTGTGTCCCGGCTGTCCAGAGCCACCTGCCTTGCCACACCCGGAAGACCTTGGAGGAGGAGGGGGGCTGGGGATCCCTCCCTCTGCAAAGAGACGGGCAGACGCCCCCAGCCGCACGGGCCTCACTTGTCCACGGAGCCCTCCATGTAGTAGACCATGGGGAAGCAGCAGATGGCCTCCAGGAAGTGGTGGTCGGGCCTGTGGGGACAGCGGGTCCTAGAGGCGCCCACCCTGCCCCGCATCCCTCCCTCTCCAGGTCCAGCAGGGCTCTCGGAGCAGAGCTGGGCAGAGCAGGGTCCCCTAGAACTGCAGCACATTGGACCTGGGGGCCATTCGGGACAACAAGGTTCTTTATTTCACCCAAGGAAGGGGAAACTGAGGCCCCAGGGGGCGGCACTTGCTGAGGTCAGACAGCCAAGACTGGGCCCTGGGCTCTGGCTGCCAGAGGTCCCCCGGGTGAAAAGGTGCTGGGGGAAGAGCCACATGTCCCCCGCCCCAGGACTCACAGTTGGGGGACGAGCAGGAGACAGACAGGGAGCCGAGAAACTATGGGGGCCAGAGCAGGGGAGCGGGTGGAGGGAGGCCATGCTCTCAGCACGGCCGCGGGGCCGGGCTCACTTGTTGTCGAGCAGCAGCACGATGGGGTTGAGCTCCTTGCGCGACCTGTAGTAGGCCCGCAGCGGCACGATGAAGTTGTACAGCCCGTTGCCGGCCGTCTCCGCCGAGACGATGATGAGCTTGTTCTTGAACCCATAGGCCTTGGCGTCCTCGTGGCTGTTGTGCTTGCAGCCCTGGCGGACACACCGCGGTCAACGCCGCCGCCTCGCCACCTCCCGGAGCACCCGGTTGCCGGCGACGTGGCCCACGGCCCTCTCACGGCCTGCACGAGCCCCATGGGAGCTACAGGCGCCTCCAGACGCCAGGGCTGTGCCCACGGCCACCGCTCCGTTAGCAAGTGCGGGGTGGTCGGCGTGCAGATGCATGCCCTGCGCTCACCCACATCTCCCAGCTCTGTCCATCCAGACGCCCGGGAGCAGGGACACCCCAGGGCAGGGAGCGTGTGCCCAGATCTCGTTTACTGAGCATCGTTTTCCACTGAAAACAAATCAGCGTTCCTTGGAGAAGTGCCCCCGGGCTGGGGCGGGGGGTGCAAGCTGAGGCTGGACCACCCCGGGCTGGGAAGCGCAGAGGGGCTTCAAGGGTGGGGGACATGCTGGAAGGACCAGCGGGTGGCCCTGGCCCCGGCCCCACCAGCAAACCCGGTGAGCCGAGCACCAGAATCGATAACGATCTGTGAGGGACAGGGACGCCTCAGGAGGAAGCGACGGGTCATAACCCACTGAACAGGCCGAGTCCACAGGCCCTGCTGACACCTGAGAATAAAACGTACACGGGCAATGCGGACACCTTCCTCAGGGTTGGAAGCTAACAGAATACACGGAAGGAATTTGGAGTTTTAGAAAATCCCTATTGACACCGAAAGCAATGGTAGAAATTCACCAAAGAGTGGTTCATTTACCTGGTCTCAACCTGTCTCCCCACAAACGGCTTGTTAACTACAGAGGGAAAAACAGTAATTTTTATGACTCGGCCACCTTGTCACGGGATCAAAGTTAACATTGCCGGTGATGTGCCACTCTGGTGCCCCGGACTTCCTGCAAGCACGTGGCTGCGAGCTCACAGGCTCTGCAACGTCACCGGGGACCCCGGCAGGACCCGGGGCCACTCTCTGCCACTAAGTGGCCTGCGCTCTCCAGCAGCCTGGGGTAAGCTGAGGCACGTTCCAGATTAGGGAAACTAAGCCCCACTGCAGAGGACAATAAAGGCTGCCGGGACCATCAGCGCAATCTGGGCGTGCGCCGTGGGTGAGACTCCAACGCCCAATGTCCCCGTCCCGATTCTGGAAACTGAACTATGATTGGCTACGAGAGACAGTCCTCGTCCTTCAGAGACACTCGGGATGTATTCACGGAAAGGGCACGGTGGCTCCAACCTGCTCTCAAACGGTTCAGGAAAGACGTGCCTCTAGAACAGAGCGGAGAACACGAGGCAGAAACCGAGTTTGGTGAATCTGTGTAAAGGGCCTACGATTTCCTCGAAGAATTCTTGCAGTTTCCCCCTAACTTACAATTATATGAGGATATGAAGTTACAGAAAGAAGCCTGGGGAGGCGTGAGCGCCCTGGCGCTCGGGGTCTGAGCGTGGAGGGTGGCACGGCCCCCGCCTTACCTTGTCCAGCCGCAGGCAGCAGAAGGGGGCCTTCACGGGCAGGAGGTGGCAGAGGGTCGGGGAGCTGCCGATGTAGGGCGAGTTTGGGGGGTAGCCCTTCACGTACCTGGTGGGAGACAGGAGCCCTTAGCACGGCCCATGGCATGGTGGCCCCGTCCACCCCTGGCTGGGGGACACGGGAGCATCTGCTCCGCCCCACCCATGCAGCACTGCCCCAGACCACCTGCGGCCACCAGCATGTCAGACCTGCTCAGCTCTGGTGCCCAGGTCACAGTGTGTGCTGCAGGGCATGCCCAGGGTGGCCACACAAGGCGCCAGACCCCGAGGACAACAGCCGTTGCATGGCCAGGGCTGGGGGGAGATGGACTTGGTTCCCGCCAGGGTCTTGGGGTGGCTCCAGGTGAAGGTGGGTGCAGAGGAGCCCCTCACTGTGGTTCCCCTCACCCAGGGTGCAGGTAGTGCTGGAGGAGGGGCTCACCCCCCACTGGCACAACCCCCATGCCCTGTGTTCTCTCTCTGCTCACCCCTGCAATGAGCTTAGACAAGGCCTTGAAGCCAAGGGTAGAACCCAAATGAGCTGACTGCCCGGTCACCCCTCCCTGATGCCCCCCCGGGACCCCAGACTCATGGCACGGACACTTGGGCCTCAGTCCCTTCTCAGCTTGCTTCCACTGGGCCAGGCTGGTCTCCCCAGCAGGCCGCCACCGCCGTCCCTAACAGCGCCCAGCACACACCAAGCTGTGGGGCCCCCAGTTCAGCTCCGCCCCCAGTTGCCTTACAGGCTGCAGACTCAGAGGCCAGCCCTGCCATCTGCCCCGCGGGGTCCAGGAGCCCTGGCCAGTCCCCCCTCGATCTCAGAGCTGTTCTCTGGCAGCTGGTGCGTCATGAAAGCGCATTGACTCCGTCCCGGAGGCAGACAAAGGCCGGGGGCAGAGTGTGACAACCCAGCTGGGAGCACGGGACCCACAGGCCAGCCGTGGTCCTGTTGTCAGGTGCCACCTGTCTGTCCTGGCTGAGGCCAAGTGGCTGAGAGCTGCTGAGGGCAGACTGGGGTCTCTTCTGTCTCATAATTCGAAGCAGGAAGACCTAGCCCCAAACCTAGGCCGGAATGACAGCTCAGGAGGGGCCTGTGGCCTCCAGGCCTGGACACTGCCTCGTTCAGGGATGGCTTGGTGTGACCTCCGCAGACCCTGCACAGAGGACCCCCACCCTGGCTGAGCGGGCTGTGACCCAGGGCACGAGGTGGAGGACAGTGATGGCCGTGGGTCGCCACCAGCTTGCACCCACTCCGAATGGCCAAGGTCAGGGCCTCAGCTGGCCCAGCCATTTTGGGGCTAGGAAGATGGGCGAGAACAGGCCCCTCTCTGAGGGTGACCCTGCCAGGAGCTGGCATACGGTCCCCTGCTGCCCCCGCTTCTGCAGGTCGCCATGGGAGGTCTGTGGGTCCTAAGGGAGAGGACTTCGCCCTCTCAGCTCTGCACTCCCAGCCCACACTGACAGGAAGGGGTGCAGCCAGCAGACCCCACAGTGCGGTGCTCAGGAGCTCCAGGGTCCCACGGCTCTGCAGCGGAGCCTCAGGTGGGTGGATCCCAGTTCTGATGTCTGTGTGTCAGGGCCCCCCAAGATTCCATTGCCAAACAAGAACTTCCGAGAAGCTGTTCAGAGGCTACGGTTCAGGGCATGGGCGTGATCTGGGGCTGCCACCCCGCCGAGCGCAGCACCAATGCCGTGGGCCCTGCCTCTTCCTGGGCACCCAGCACCATAGGGATGTCTTCCTCCCCAGTGCCAGCCACAGCCAAGAGCCCCCAGGGCCCCCCGAAAGCCCTGTCTCACGGCAGTGCTCACTCCACCACGGCGAGCCCCTCGTCCTCCGAGGGCGTTGCCTCGTCCTCTGACTGGTCACTCAGCAGGTCGCAGGGCAGCAGGGCTGAGCTGTCGGCCAGCTCCAGCACGGGTGCGATGCTGGGCCGCCGGTTGCCCGAGCCGTTCTCTGTGGGCAGTGTCAGCTTGCCACCCCCGCCACCCCCGCCGCTCTGCGAGGGCTGGAACTCCGTGTTCTGGAGGTCCATGGCCACCGTCCCTGAAAGAGAGCGGAGGAATTGGCTGCAGGCCCTCCCCACCCCAGCTCCCTGGTGGGCAGCGGGTTCCCGGAGCTGATGTGGACACAATGGCTTCAGAGACCCCAGGTCACGTCCTGGCTCCTCTTCTCCAGCTGTGGGGCCCTGGGGAGCTTTGAGTCTCTCTGAGCCTCAGTTTCCCCCTCTGTACATGAGGACAGTGCCCCCTGGGGTGGTGTTAGACAATGACCCCAGGGCCTCAGCATTCAATGGGCACATTCACGTCAGCTGCTGTGATGTCAGTGCTGACCCCCTGAGGTGAGGGGATTCTGGGGGATCAGTGGCTGGGCGGCTGGTCACTCTGCCTTGAGGGTGGGGCTAGGTGGGGGTGGCCATGGCCAAGGGTGACATGGGAGCAGCCAGGCCATTCAGCACCTGCTGGAGCAGCCTCTGTCTCTCCTATGGCCCAGGGTGGCCAGGCGGGGGCTGGGGAATGGCTCAAGGATGTGGCCCAAGGTCTCTGTGGGCCAGGACCCCAGGGAGGGGGCTGAGAGCTGCCTGAGTCACCGTGGTTTCCTGGGAGCCATCTGGGCAACGTGCCTGACATGCACATGACAGATGGAGGCATGGCTGGGCGTGGCTGCGTCCCCACCCCCACGCCCTCGGCCTTTGGGTCTGGGGGACTGTGTGCTGCACTGAGCTGACCAGTCGTGCCTCCAGTAGGGACCATGTGCTGACCCCCAGGCTGGGCACGCAGCAGGCGCCCAGCAGGGTCATCTTGCTGCCCGGGCCACAGCTCAAGCCTGGCACTGCACAGATGTGGCAGGGCCCTAGCCCAGCCTGTGGGTCTCTGTCCTGGGTGGCCACCTGGCTTGTCCCTGCTGCCTCACTGTCCCCCAGAGGGCCTGGCCAGGAAGGTGTGACACCTACCACTGGGTGGCCCTCAGAGCCCTGGCACACGGGGGCCCCAGAGAGAAGGCTGAGGGCCCAAGCCCCTGCTCCTTTTGACCTCATCCAGCCGACTCCAGCCCCAGTGGACAACAGGGCCTCGGCCTACTCAAGGGACGTGGGTGGAGGAGGCCCTCTGGGCTGATGAGACCACCCGGGTGTCCAGCTCAGCCGCTGATGGCCCTGGTGGCACTTCACCCACCAGGATGGCTGCCCGCCCTGTGCACCCCAAGGCCACAGGCTCCCAGTGACCTCTGACCCAGAGTGGCCCACTCAGGCAGGCACTGGACACAGTGACCGATGGCAACAAAGGCCCTCACAGGAAGGCGGGGACACCCCTCTGACAGATTAGGAAACTGAGTCCCAGAGTGACTCAACTGGCCTGAGGCCAGGTGCAGGCCAGAGCAGACCTGAGCCTCCAGGTGGGGTCTCCTGCCTCCCCCACGGACGCAGAGGGCGGGCGCCCCGAGGAGCCCCGCGGGCCTCACCCATGGAGGCGATGGCCCTGTGCACGGGCGGGCGGGGCCCCAGGCCGGCAAGGGCGCCCC
>NW_007731506.1:63480-67424 GCF_000696425.1 Galeopterus variegatus
CAAGGGCGCCCCTCGGCCGCTTCTCCGCCTGCGTGAAGGTGAGGGCCGAGTGCTCCTCCTTGGTGATGTTGATGTAGAAGCAGGTGTCGGAGGCCGCCAGGGTGTGCCGCGGCCCCGGGTTCAGCAGGATGCTCTTGTCCTCCTCCCGCTTCAGCCCCATGAGGCACACGCCGTACCTGGGCACACGTGTAGCTCGCTGCCACCGTCCCCGCCTGCCACCCCCGGTGGCCTCCTCTGGGCCCTGGGCTGAGCCCTCCCCTCGCGGGTGTCAGGGACCCAAGGACCCGGGGTCAGATTCAGGAGGGCCTCGGAGCAGAGGCACGGGGTGGGTCCTCCTGTGGACCCCGCGCCCTGTCCCTGTCCCTCCCGAGCGGCCCGCATACTTCTTGTGGGCGTGGAAGGCGGCGTAGGTGAAGCTCTTGCCCTCATACTCGCGGAAGAACTTGCTGTCGCCCATGCGGATGTGGTAGACCTCGTTGCCCGAGCAGCGCCCGTACATGCGCTGCCACTGCTCTGGCGACTCCTGTCCTTCCCTGCCGGGCCACGGAGCACGAGGGGCCGTCACACCCAGCCTGGCTGCCCCTCCCACCCAGCTGGGTCTGCAAATGTCCCCTCTGCTTGCCCAGGGCCGGCCCCTTTCCTGCCGCACGTGACCCCTGCCCATCGAGGGTCCCCCCAAAGCCCACCCGCGGGTGGTGCGCCCCGCCCCTGCAGGCCCTGCCTCATTGCCCCAGGCCGGCCGGTTGGTGGCGGGCCAGGGCGGGCACTCACTGGCCGCGGGACGTGTGCACCAGCAGCGTGATGAGGGTGGAGGTGGCCGGGCAGACGCAGTTGAGGGCCAGCATGGCGAACTTGCACTCCTCCTCACACACCACGTGGTCTGTGGGCACAGCACGGTCCCTGCCTGCCACTGTCCCCACAGCACCCACCCCTCCTGGCAAGCTGCACTGACACCCCACCTGCCACTCTCCCTGGACCCGCATTGGCTGCTTGCAAACTCCTGCTCTGCCCATTGGGTTCCAGCCCCTCCACCTGGAGCCTGGGCACAAGGAGCCTCAATGGTGCACCCACCATTTCTTCCCGCATCTTCCAGCTTGACTGAGTTGATGCTCCAGAGCTGAGAGGTCCCACTCACCTGTCCCCAGGTGCCCAGTGTGGGGCCTGCTCACCTGTCTCCCCAGGTGCCCAGTGTGGGGCCCGCTCACCTGTCTCCCCAGGTGCCCAGCAGGGGGCCCGCTCACCTGTCTCCCCAGGTGTCCAACGTGGAGCCTGTTTACCTGTCTCCCCACATGCCCAGTGTGGGGCCCACTCACCTGTCTCCCCGGGTGGCCAGCATGAGGCCCGCTCACCACACAGTGCTCCTGCCCCCACCCTGGCTCCTGCACTCACTGGACCCACGTGGGCTTACACCCACCTTGGATGCAGTGGGGACAGAGGGTCTGCTGTCCCCCTCTGGCACCTCCTGGTGCATGTGCCTGTCAGTGCTCCAGCCCCGGCCCCTGCCAGCTGCACACGGGCACACTCACCTGTGTGCGTGCCTGTGCTCCCCCCAACGTACCAGCAAACTTGACGTGAAACTTGTTCTCGGGCTTGAGGATCTGGACGTAGAGGGGACAGTTGGGGGCAAAGTCCTTCACGGCCCAGGCTCGCAGGATGGTCTGGTGGTCCTGGTGGGGGGGAGGTGTGGTCAGCATTGAAGCCTGCCCGGAGGGGTGGAGGGGGGCTGTCCCGGGCTAGGTGGGACCTGTGGCCTCACTCACCGCTGCCGTGCGGTCCACCTCGTTCCTGCTGCTGAGGATAAAGCAGGCCTCCCCGTTGTCCATCCTGCAAGGCACCAGGGCTGAGCGCTGGCAGAGGAGTGTGGAAGGGAGGCCGCCCCCAGCAGGACGTCGGGGAGGCAGGTGAACGTGAAGGTAAGGAGAGGATGGGGGGCCGGGAGGCGGCCCCTGCTCCAGGCTGGTCAGGCCCAGCCCCTGCGGGCATCCTGGGCCTCTCTGAATGTGCCCGGGGCCTCTCCAGCCTCCCTGGCCTCTCCCTGGCACGCACTGGGTTGGGTCAGGATGCCCGGACAACTCCAGGAGGGTCCAAGCTCGAACACTCGACAAGGCACACGAGCCAGGCCTGTCCCCTCCCCCCATCATGCACAGACTGACAATGGGGGGGTAACGGAGGGGCGGACCCTGGGGGACAGGTGTGTGCTGCTGATGGTAGTTGGAGCCACCCAGCCTTTCAAGCCAGGGCAGTGACTGGGAGGCCCTGTGCTCCTTAGGCAATGGTTCCCTTCCCCCTCACCAACCCCGTTCTCTGAGCCCTTTGCCCCAGCTTGTCCCTGAGGCTGCCCAAGTAGGAAGGGCATCGGGAGGCGTGTGAGGCGCTCTGAGCCATGCTCTGCTAGCCGGGGGCTGCCTAGGTCTGTCCGCACTCCAGCCTTGTCTCCCAGGCTGTCAGGGACTCAGGGGTCACCGGCTGGAAGAGGTGGGCCCCGTGGAGACCCCACCTCACTGTGTGCTAACCATCCGGGCACTGGGGCAGCTGACCAGACCTGGGACATCAACTGGCTTCTGGGGGGCCATCCTCTGTGCCCCCACTAACCTGGGGCTAGGCTGGGCGCAGAAGGGAGGGGAGCACTTGAGAGCAGAGAGCCTGTCCCCTCCCTGGCCTGGCCGCCCTGTGCTCTGGGAACCTGTGTGACCGCTTCCAGCTCCCCTCCCTAATCTTCCGAGAGCTCTGCTGCAGAAACCAATCGGCCGCTGCTGGGAGCCCGTCTGAGAAACTGCCCCTCACCCCCCAGGGCGGGGGAGCCCCCATGTCACCTGCTCCACAGGTGCCCCAGCCCCTGCGTCCACCACCCTCAGCTTGTCCCTGCCTCACCGGGCACATCCTCTCCCCCTGCCCCACTGGTCTGGAGCTGGGCACAGACAGGTGCGTCAACACATGTGCACCGTGGACAGAATTGCAAAAAGGCTGCATCCCATAGCTCAGGGCTCAGGAAGTGGGGGGCCAGGGAGCCTGGGTGCTGGGTGTCCTGCCCCTCCTCGGCCCTGCTCAGCCCACAGTACACCACAAAGGACATGTTGAAACTCCTGGAGTAAAAACGTGGCCAGGAGGGCCTCCCAGAGTGTCTCAGAACGTGCACATCCTGGAAAGTTCCATGGAACAACACCTGCTTCTTTCATCAAACCGCGTTGTCAACTTGTCTAAGAGAAAGATCCACCCTCGGCCTTCCTCGCACCTTGACTCACCAGCCACTCCCTGCCCCTGCTCTATTTTGAGCTTCCTAGAACGTGGGAAGGAAAATTTCTCAGACTTGGAGCAGGGGAGGGTGGGAGTTCCCTAAGGCTGACCCCTCACCCGGTGGAAGGGAGATGGAGGCTCGGCCAGGGTGGGCTTGCCCAGGCTGCTCAGCAGTGGGCGTCGGCGTGGGGACAGGGAGGTCTGGCTCCACGGTCCCACCAACCTGGGCCTGGGTTGGGCGGTGGGCACTTAGCTGGAGCTCTGAGATGCCGGATGGTCCACTCCTGCTGCCTGCCTGGCTGAAAGCCTCTGGACACCCACCCTGGGGACCCACTGCTTAGAGCAGCTCATGGGTGGGCCGGCTCAGGACCGCACGCTCGGCCAGGAGGCCTGTGGCTAAAGCCCCCCACCCTTCACAGCCTGCGTGCCTCAGGAAGGGGGCTTGGGGAGCCCGCCCAGCCCCCGAGACCCAGCCGTGCCCCCGCCCCCATGGGTGCTCACTTGGCTCGCATGAGGTCCTGGTCCTTGAGCGCAGAGCCCTGGAGGTAGATGACCCGCTGGGACCACAGGGGGATCTGCAGGACTCTGCGTACCTGGATGTCCATCTCGGTGGGGCACAGGATGACCACGTAATAGTCCTGCCGGCCGGGCCCTGGGTCAGACCCTTTGAGCAACCCCTGCCTGCCTCTCCTGGCCCGTCCCACCCTCCT
>NW_007731506.1:67876-73024 GCF_000696425.1 Galeopterus variegatus
CGTAATAGCCCTGCCGGCCGGGCCCTGGGTCAGACCCTTTGAGCACCCCCTGCCTGCCTCTCCTGGCCCGTCCCACCCTCCTGGGTGTTTCCACACCCTCCACCGTAGGGGACCCCAGAGCTCACGGTGACCTCGTACCTGACAGGAGGGAAAGGCGGGACCCCGACAGACCCGCCCCTGGAGCGTGAGCAGCCATCTTTGCTGGACAGGGGGGAACCGAGGGCTAGAGCTCAGGGGACCCACCCGGGCTCGAGGCCGACCTGGGCAGGGGTGGCTGCTCCGGGTGGCCAGGGAGACCCTGAGGCCTCGGAGGGAGGCGTCTGGTGGCCGTGGCGGAGGGGCTTCACCTGGAGCCGGGGGTGGGCGTAGAACTCGTTGAGGAAGTCCATGAGCAGGTCGACCTGGAGGGAGCTCACGCACAGCACCACGTGCCTCTCCGTCTGGGCCCGGTGGCGGCTGTAGTTGCCCCCCGACTTCTGCCGCTCCATCCACAGGTAGACGAGCTCCTCGAACTGCAGGGGACAGCGGGGTGAGTACCAGGCGGCCTGGGTGACAGCCACCTCAGGGAGGGCCTTTCCCACCTGGAGGTGCAGACGCTGATCTCCGGGCAACCCAGAGCAGGGACAAAGGGAGGAGGCGCCTAGTGGAGGCCGGGCAGAGGCTGTGACAGAAACGGGTGTGTGTGGCCCTGGCCGGGGGCCATGCAGGGGCAGGGCGGGTGACCCTGCCGGCCAGCGCCAGCGGAGGGCAGCTCCTGGCCTCAGACCTCCCTGGGGCCGGGAGTAGGTGCAAAGCCCTTGCTCTGGACACGCAGGGGCTCTGGGGCCCTTGCCCCTCCTGTGCCCCTGGCACTGATTTTGGAGTGAGCTGCCAGTGTGTCAGGAAACTCTCAGCCCCTAGAATCAGGAGTGGCTCTCTTGACAGTAACGGTGACCGAATCAGGTGTGCAGAATCCTGCCTTTAAGAGGTTGGTGGCTCGAGGCTGCAGGTCCGCGGACGCCATCCAGCCGGTTCACACCCTGCATGTGAGCCTCGGGTGCCGGGACCCGTGAGCGGCATATGGGTAGAGCAGGCCACGCGTCACAGAGCCGATGTGGGGCTGAGGGGACTCAGTGGTGGCATGGGCAGCTCTGCAGAGCTGTCTGGGTGCTGACCACCGGGGCCTCTCTTGGCACCTGTGTCTGGTTCCGTCTGTGGGTCAAAGTCTCTGGCTTCCTCTACCTCAAGCACTGAGTTCACCACTTACGTAACACATTTCTTTTCTTCTTTAAAAAATTTTTTATTGAATCAAAATTGCTTATACAAATTTTGGGGGTTCAACATTGAGATACGTTGATCAAATCAATATTACCAGCATATATATTGTTACAAATCATAATTATTCTTTATGCCCCTTGCCCAGTCTCTCCCCCCTCCCTCTGATAACCCTAGATTTCTTCTCCTTCTGAAAGAGTAATGGTTACTCTGTTAACCTGTTGCCTAGATGATCTGTCCAATGCTGAGAGGTGTGATCAGGTCCCCCAATATTATCACAGAGCAGATGTTTCTTCTGTCACTCTGGAATGGGCTTTGTGGAGAGAGACATCCTCTTCTTTTCTTTGGTCTCTGCTGGTGACTCTCCTTGTGTCAATGCACTCCAGTGGCTGGTGGACCATCTGTGTGGTGGCTGTCATGTCTAGCCACTTTCATTGCAGCCATGGTTATAGTGTTGGCTGTAGTGGGCCACCCACATTGAGGTGATGTTTTTGGCATGCTCCTTGGTGCTGGTGTTGTGCCTGGTTGTGGGGAGTGTCTGGTCCCCAGATCCATGCCTCGGGTCCCCAGGTGGGCCCTGAGGTGCTGGTGCAGTGTGCCAGGTTGTGGGAGGGTGGTCTGGTCCCCAACTCCATACCTCAGGTCCCAGGTGGGCTGCAAGGTGCTGGCACAGTGTGCCAGGTTGTGGGAGGAGGGTCCGGTCCCTGACTCCATACCTTGGGTCCCTGGGCAGGCCCCAAGGCACTGGTGCAGTGTGCCTTGTTCTAAGAGGGGGGTCCGGTCCCTGGCTCCATACCTCGGGTCCCTGGGTGGGCACCAAGGTGCTGGCACAGAGTGCCTGGTTGTGGGAGGGGGCTCTGGTCCCCTTCTCCATGTCTCAGGTCCATGGGTGGGTCCCAAGGCATTGGTGGTGTGCCTGGGCCAGAAGTAAATTTTTGTCCTTTGCTTACTTCCTGCATGTGGTGCTGGGGGGGCTCTGCAGGGGGGAACTTCCTGTGGGAACCAGTACTTGAGCTCTGTGATTTAACTAAATTGCTGCTTTGCTGCTATTTCCCTAGGGAAGGCTTTTTGTGCAGCTGAGGGTTTAATGATTGAACTTATAGGTACTTCTAGTTCTCCAGAGACTTGGTGCATCTGGGTTGTGTAGGAACTCTGATCTGGGCCTGGGTTTTTCATCAAACTGCACCCCACGCAATTCTATATTACTGCCCAGTCTCCTGTGAGTGGTCCTGCGCTGATTGGGGGAAGATCGGCTGTCCTTGCTGTGCCCCAGTGTTCCCCCAGTGGGCCCATACCCCCTATTGCCCATGCTCCAAACACTTCCCATGGGACGGGCCATGCGCTGGTCCCTTGTGATGACTCACTGGCCTCTGAATGGCTCCACTTTTTCAGCTGTTCTGGCTTCCCACTCCCGCGTAGGTCCATGGGAACCCTATTAGTGGTCTTGCTGTCCTGGGGGCCACCAAGGCCCTCTTCTCCCCTGCCACCTCCAAACAACTCCATCCGAAGGGCACAGCTGAGGCTTCTGCTGGCTCCTGCTGCATGCGCTCAGCAGCTCCAGCCTTAAAGTGGCCACAGCCCAAAATGCTCAGAGCAGTTTTTCTTTCTCTCATTGTAGTTTCGCCCACCTTCATGAACTCCGTAGGTCTCTCCTCCTCTTCTCCTGAGCTCCAGTGGCCCCAGCTTGGCTGATGTTACATTTTTATAGTTGTAAATTGGTTGATTTGTGGGAGAGAGTGATGCTGGGAACTGTCTATTCCACCATCTTGACCGGAACTCTTATTTAACATATTTCTAATTGAACGAGGGCAACAACCCTTGAAGTGTGCGTGTCAAGTGCCTGCTTTCTCCAGGGACAGGCCCTGCAGCTGGGGGGTGCCCAGGACTCTGACTGGTCCAGACAGAGGTTCCCATGCATGGTGCTGGGGGTGCTTTGCCACCAACACCCCAGTCCTGCGCCCCAGCTCTCACAGGCTACGTGGTTCTGAGCATGTTTCCTCATCTGCAAAATGGCAGAACAGAGTTTGCCTCCCAGGGCTGTGGGCAGGATTAAATGAGCTCATTACAGTGGGCTTGATGGTGACCCCCTAAAATTCATGTCCTCCTGGAACCTCAGGATGTGACCTGATTTAGAAATAGGGTCTTTGCAGGTATAATCAGGTAAGGTTAGGTCATCCTGGATTTGAGTGGGCCGTAAACCCAGTGACTGGGGTCCTCACAGGGAGAGGACAGAGACACGGGGTAGGCCACATGCAGATGCAGGCAGCGGCTGGAGCGACATGTCCACAGGCCTGGAAATGCCGAAGGCCACCAGCCACCGCCAGAAGTGGGAAGGTGTCACAGGAGGGATTCCCCCACGGCCTCCAGAAGGAACCAGCCACACCTGCAGCTGATTTTGGATCCTGGCCTCCAGACCTGGGAGAGGGCACACTCCTGCTGGTCAAGCTGCCCGCTGGTGGCAGTTTGTGACACCGGCAGCCCCAGGACACTCGGGTACTGAGGCAGGGACGACACTCAGCCCCGAGCCTAGGACGATGCTCTTGGTAGAAGCCAGCTGCGGTCATGATGTCTGGAAGGGAAGTTCACGAGCAGGGGCTTCGCTGTCATGATCTTCTCTAAGGGCATTAATGGGTCTATTTACTTCAACAGAAGAACAAACAGGGACCTCAGAACCCTCCTTCTTCACCAGGACGAGGTGCCTGGTCTCGCTGGCATCATTACGAGCAGGCAGGAAGCTGTGCACGTGGTGAGGTCAGCCACGTCATCCGTCCTGGTCACCCCAGCCCTGGGAGTGACGGGGAATGCCACCCCATGGCCGTGCCCTGCAGGCCTCCCCACCTCGGAGCACCTGCCCCGCCTGGCCTGGCTGCGGGGACGTGAGCAGAAGGGACAGTGTCCAGCTCCAAGTGGTGGCTTCAAGAGCCCTTGCTCCTGCTCTGCTCTCTCCTCCCTGCCACGAGCAGGGCACGTCCCGGACAGGGGCAGCTCCACCTGGCCAGTCACGGGAGGGAGAAAACACAGGCAGACCATTGGCTTCAAGAGCCCTTGCTCCTGCTCTGCTCTCTCCTCCCTGCCACGAGCAGGGCACGTCCGGACAGGGGCAGCTCCACCTGGCCAGTCACGGGAGGGAGAAAACACAGGCAGACCACGGCTGACTTGCAGGGCCCTGCGCTGACACAGAGCCCGAGCAACCAGCTGGGGTGTGGGCTGTTTGTCACTGCAGCAAAGCTGACTGATGCGATCAGATCTTGCAACGAAAGCCCATTAACTCTGCGAATTTCCCTGAAGAGGTCCAGGTGTAATTATGACGACTTTGTCTTCTTTCCTAATGAAGATCAGGGAGGTGGGGGCTCCCCTGATGCTCCAGGAGCAGAATGGGGGGCAGCCCCAGGACACGGCAGAGGCTGTGGATGCAGCAGAGGGACACGGCTGCACATGCTGATTGGGTTTTTAGCACAGGGTGACAAAACAGTACTGGCACAGTTGGGATTTCTCACAAGCCACTGTGGGAGGTCTCTCTGGCCAGTGACCTTAACTGGGGTGGAGAGAAATTCTTTTTGACAAATTTAATCGTTATGGTGCATATTCAGACTGACAGGCCCGCAGGGCCCCTGGAGGGAGGTCAGGCTGGGAGATGCCACCATGGGTCCCAGGAACAATCTGGTCCTCGACCACTGGGTGCCATGGGCCTCGCAGAGAAAGCAGAGGGAGGAAGCATCTTGCTCCTGCTTTACTTGAAAGCAACTCGGAGGTTTGCTGGGGCTGCGTTGCGGTTTCTCTTCCCTTCGGGGTGTACTGGGGTGGGCAGAGGAGCTGGATGGACAGGGAAGGCTGAGCTGTGTGGCTGGGTCAGGACCACGAGGTGCCATGTGCCTGCCTGGGAAAAGGGACTCA
>NW_007731506.1:73261-75526 GCF_000696425.1 Galeopterus variegatus
GAGCTGTGTGGCTGGGTCAGGACCACGAGGTGCCATGTGCCTGCCTGGGAAAAGGGACTCACTGGTCCCTCTGACCTCATCCTCTAACGTCAGCTGGGCCAGGAGCCTCTCGGACATGTCACTTGAAGGGCTCGTGGGGAAGCTGAGATGGGAAACCAGGACAAAGCCCGGAGGGCTCTATAGAGAGGGCTGGGCACGGTGGCCTCAGCAGGCGGTCAGTGTAGTGGGGACCTGGGCCAGGGGAGTCCTGGAAACAAAGCCAGAGTGACTGCAGTGGGGTGAATGGAGGCCCCCAAAAGCAGGTTGAAAGATACATCCCCCTGGAACCTCAGGAGGTGACCTCCTTTGGAAGAAGGGTCTTTGCAGATGTAATTAAGGTGGAGATCTTGAGGGAAGGTCATCTGGATTGGGGCAGGACCTTGTAAGGGAGAAGGGAAAGTGCACAGCAGCGGAGGCCATGTGACGGTGGGGACGGTCGCAGCGATGTGTCTGCCAGCCAAGGAACACCAACGCTGGGAGGGAGGCTGGGATGGTCTCCCCTGCAGCCCTCAGAGAGAACCAGCCCTGCAGGCACCTGGATTTTGGACTTCCGGCCTCCAGAACTGTGGGCGGATCCAGTTCTGTTATTTTAAGCCCCCAGTCTGTGGTCATCTACTTGGGCAGCCCCAGGAGACTCATTCAGAGCCCAAGGCCCCGGGAGACCCTCAGACAGGGTGGGTGGAGGCCGGGGGACCCAAAGGCAGAGCTGTCTGGGGCAGTGGGGCCTTGGCAGTGTCCTAGGGACTCTGTGATGGCTCTGGCTCCTCTGCCAGGGGTTCTGAGGGACATGTCCTTTGAAGGGAAGGTTCCATGGCTCGGGATAATGGTGGCCCTCTCCCTCTGTGGCTGGCGCTTGGTGGCCCCTCGCAGGCAGGCATGACCCCTCCTGCATCCCTGTGCCTGGGCCAGAGCCATCGTGGCTCCTCGGGAATGCGGGCTGCCCTCAACACCTCTCCCCCCTCACTCCACGTATCCAGTCCACAGTGAGGCCTCCAGCCCCCTCGAAAGTGTCTCCAGCTCCAGGACCCCCCACTCCACGGCTGTCACAACCTCATAACTGGCCTTCCTGTCCCAAGCCTTACAAGCCATGCAGCAGCCCTGGGGGCTTCTTAAAGCACAAGTCAGACCCCGTCACTCTCCTGTCATCCCCTTCCACAGCCTCTATCCATGGCTCGGGCTCCATGGTGTCACAGCCCTGCTGACTCCTCTGACCCCCTCCTACGGGTCCATCCCACTGGCTGCCTCTGTCCTCAGTAGGCCAAGTTCGGTCTCCCTGTTCTAGAGAGCTCTTCCCCTTCAACATCCAGGTTCGTGGGTCCCCTCAAAGGAGCCCTGTACCTCTCCCTCCAGCAGCCCTGCTGGCTCATCTCCTCATAGCCACAACCACTTTCCTGGCTCATGGTCTGTCCCCCAACTAGACTGCAGGCACTGGGAGCCAGGGATACCCAGCACCCAAGACATTGCTCAGACACAAGGGGGGGGGCATTCCTTGAATGAGAAATCAACGAATGGAGACACCGGCAAACCTTCACAGAGGAGACAGCCCCAACGTTAAACAAACTTGCAAAGAGCAGGGCAGAGCAACCCCCTGACTCAGACGTGAGCAGGTGACAGAGTGAAAGAGGAAACCACAGGCCCATCTCAGCCACAGAGAGAAACACAAACATCCTAAATGAGACATGAGCACGCTGAATCCGACATAACACATATAGTTTAAAATCCCGAGTTGAGTTTGTCTCAGGAATGCAAGGATGGTTTAACACTGGAAAAATCTATAAATGTAATTTACGACAGTAAGTATTTAAAAAGAAAAAATTCTCAATAGACTCATAAAAATCACTTGATTAAAAAATCCCCCCAAAACTCTACTCTTAGCAAAGGAGGATGAGAAACAAAAGTCCTTAAGCTGATGGGGGGCATCTACTCAAACTTAGAGCCGACGCCAGGAATGGCCACGAAGCCTCAGAAGCACTGCATGGAAATTCAGAGAGAGGCCGAGGCTGCCCAGTCCCTGCTTTGACGCCATACTG
This sequence comes from Galeopterus variegatus, assembly GCF_000696425.1. NCBI lineage: Eukaryota > Metazoa > Chordata > Mammalia > Dermoptera > Cynocephalidae > Galeopterus > Galeopterus variegatus. Next base: position 75,331 of record NW_007731506.1, read on the forward strand.
TCCTGGGACCTGGCCAGGAAGACCCACGAAAGAACTCAAAGCCATAGGGTCGGAAAAGAAGATGTGAAAACCATCACTATTCACCGATATTATTGTCGACTCGGAAAACTGACCAGAGGCCAGAGGCCAGCACCGGCGGGAGCTTCCAGCAAGCTTGCTGGACACGAGCTCCACACGGCAGCAACAAGCAGACAGT
>NW_007731506.1:75676-78159 GCF_000696425.1 Galeopterus variegatus
GCGGGAGCTTCCAGCAAGCTTGCTGGACACGAGCTCCACACGGCAGCAACAAGCAGACAGTGAAGCAGGAAAGGTGTCGTTTATAAGAGCACCGAAGGTGTCATGTGGCCGGGAAGACATCTAACCAGAGCTGTGCAGGACCCTGAAGCACACTGTTAGCTTTTGTACCGAGACATTCAAGTCCCGAATAAACAAGGACCTGATCCTCCTCCCTTAATCTATGTGAACTCAGTGAGGTTCGGACAAAAATCCTAACATGGGTGTTGGGGGAGGGACGGGACTTGAGAAGTGAATTAGAAATTTTACACGGAAGAGAGAAGAGCCAAGAAACCAGGGGCCCGCGTGCCAACATCCCACGGGAAGAGAGACGCCTACAGGAAAACTGGGCCGACGATAGGACTGGGCGTCTGCGGGGGCCACCACACCCTGGCCTTGCTGTCCCCTCCTGTGTGTGGCCCCCTCCCGAGTGCCCACAGCCCTCTCCGTCTGCACCCTCCCCTCCCTGTGCTGTCATGGGGGACTCACCTGCAGCGGGAGCACTACGAGGGCCACGCAGATCATGACGACCACCAGCAGCTGGGACGGCCAGATCTTGGGCGTGACGTCGCCGTAGCCTACCGTGGAGAAAGTGACGATGCAGAAGTAGAAGGAGGTCAGCAGGGACAGGTTCTCACCAGCTCGCTCCAGGTGCTGGATGCCGCAGGTCCTGCAAGCCCCGGGAGGTGACCTGCGTCACCCAGGAGACTGAGTGGCAAGTCACAGGGTCACCTGGGGCTACTGGGTGAGGGCGTGGGGCCGAGCAGTGTCCCCCATCACTCACAAGTAGACCCCACCCGACTCGGACTCTGAGCCTGAGTCTGGGGTGTGCGGACAGCTCGGCAGACTCGGGATCTTGTGGTTACCCCCCAGCACCGCCAATCTGTCCCCCAGGCCCTGCCAGAGCCATCTCTCCACCTGACACTGGCTGACCACCTAGAAGCCCTATTGACACAGGTTGGCGTTTGGGCCTCAGTTCACAGATGATCCTTCCAAGCCCTCCCTTCCTGCCAGCTCTTTCCCACTCCCTGAAAACCCCCAAGACTTGGGGTGCAGATCTGTGCCAGCAAATGCAAGTTTGGGGGTGGGTGGGGGTGGGCACGGGGCCTCACCCCTCACCCCACACCCCACTTCTCCAAGTCCCACCCCTCACCCGTGAGGTGAGGCAGGGCGGGGGCAACGCTCAGGCCCCTGCTGCCCACAGCGCTGGAAAATCCTGCTTCCCATGCCTGAGACTGGGAGGTCTGATGGGCAGGGCCAGGTGGACATGCTGGAGGCCAAGCTCAGCCACCCTGAGCCATCCTGGCGCTTTTTACCCGCAGACACCCTGTCCTGCTCCACCGAGGTCTGTGTGTGCTATGGGGAACAGAGACAGGATGCACATGCGGGCCTCCCGCCCCCCAGGGCTTGGTGCTTGCCCCGGCATCCCTGCTTGGGGACAGGAGGTGGTGACCAGGCCTAGAGCACACGCAGGGGCAGGGAAGCTTGGGAGGGCTGCAGGCGCTTTCAGCTCCAGGTGAACTCCCCACCCACTTCTACCCTGGCTGCTTCCAGACCCTGCTCTCAGCTGGACCTCAAGCCAAAGGGCCCCACCTGGCCCAGGGGCCAATCTCCCCGCCCTCAGAGCTTGAGGCACAGACCAGGAATTCAGGCAGAGGCATCCCCAGGCCTCGGAGGAGCTGGATGGACTCTGGGGTTCCCTCCTGCATTGGGACCAGGACTCTAAGCTGCCTCCAGGACCTCAGCCCCAGCCAGCCATGCCCACACGTGCAGCCCGGACACCCCAGCCTCTCCTGCCGCATGACCTCCTGGACACGACAGGCTGGGGTGAGGGTCTGCAGTCAGCTCTGTGTCTGGATCTGTCGCCGACTCTCAGCCTGTGTCCTGTAGGCCTGGTGCTGCCCCAGCACAGGGCTGGCCCTGGATCCTCGAGGGACCTCCCTGACCTCCTGAGGGTGCTCACATGGGCGCTGGGCGCTCACCCTGTGAAGACCAGGCACAGCAGGGTGCAGAAGAGAATGAGGACCTGGTTGAACATGGCTGACTGTGTCCTCAGGATGGCACGGTGGAAGTCGTTCTGTGGAGGACATGGTGGCTGTCAACGCCGGCCCGTGGACCCCCCATGACTAAATAAATAGACAAGGTTGCACCAGGGCCGGGTGTGACAAGCTGCTACCCTTGGTGAGGCTCGAGGGCGGGGACCCGGCTTACGATCATGTTTTCCAGCGCGTGCTTGGCCAGCCAGCAGTTCAGAAACACGGGGATGAACAGGTTCCGCAGCGGCGGCCAGAAGATCTGTGGAGGAGGCAGGTCAGGGGGCTGGGGGCTCGGGCACCACGCTCTGGGACTCTGGTCACCCACCGTGATGATGAAGGGCAGCGTGGTGATCATCTCCAGGATGAAGGAGACGCGGAAGATCTGCTCCCAGATGTTGCCCTGAGAGCCAA
>NW_007731506.1:78447-80222 GCF_000696425.1 Galeopterus variegatus
AGTTCAAACCAGCTCACCAATGACCTCTGGGTTTCCCTGAGCCTGGGTTCCTCATCAGTAAATGGGCAGGGGCCTGGGTGTAGGGAGAAGGCTGCAGGGCAGCAGGTCTGCCCCTCGTCTGATGCAGACAGAGGCTCCAGGTGCTGGGGACAAGCCTCGCGAACTTGGGGACACGTCTTAAACTCTGGGCCCAGGCAGCCAGCCACTCTGGAGCTGCTGCCTGCTGCGTGCCTGGGCTCCTGCTTTCCCTGGCTATGGTCTGATGAACTGGAAAAGAAGCCACCGACTCCCTGGAAGACTCTCCCCTCCCCACCCATGGTCTCCCAGTGCCGAGCCCTGCTAGGGTCAGGCAAGCATCACAGAGGCTGTGGGGTCCAGCAGCCAGCTTGTGGGGACTAGCCAGGGAAGTGACACTTGTTACAATTCTCAAAATGCTCCCCTCTGAAGGGGATGTCCCAGCGCTGACCACAGCCAGGGTCTGGGGGTGCAGTTGAACATATCCTCAGGGAACCTGGGTGGCTCATGGGCTGCAGACGGACATTGTCCCTCAGGGACCAAGCAGTGTGAACCTCTGTCTATCCCCACCCGTCCTGGCCCTGAGCCTGAGTGTTCTGGCAAATGGGAGCCGGACGGTGAACTCACCAGTTGATCTCGGAGGATGAGCCATTGAAGGTATAATTATGCTTTGGGCAGCCCCAGCTGTGGAGAGACACAGAGCTGGCCAGGCGCCGCCCCGGGGACCCTTCCCAGGGTTTCCATGGGATCAGAGGTGTTGGGGGGAAACCCACTCACTCACCCAGGGCCAAACCCTGCATCTTGGAGCCCGACAGTGACAGATGCGGCCCAGGAGTGCTGGGGATGCTGTCTGTGCTGACGACAGGCTCCAGGGAACAGCCTGCGGTGGCCACAGGTACAATGTGGGAGTGCATGGGGCCTCCCAAGGGCTGGAACTGCCTCAAGTGAGGCTGGACAGTGCTCATGAGACAGGGAGAGAAAGTGCCCACCCCGAGGTGATGCTCAAAGAGGCACATCCCTAAGCCATTCCTGAGGACAAGCATCTCCAGGCCACCTGGAACTGGCTGGTGGCAAGGTGCCATGGGCACAGCCAACATGCTAGTTCTGCCACAGACTATAACCAATGCCACTGTCGTTGACCAAAGGGTCTCACTGCTCACAGAGCCACACGGTGATGGGAAGCTCCTCCTCTTCTCTCAAATAACCCACTTTCCTACTGAGCCTTACTGCAGTTGTTGCAAATTCAATGACTACAAAGGTGTCTGGCCATCCCATCAACCATCCACTACCCATCCATCCATCCATGTATATGTCTATTCACCCAGCCAGCCACCCACCATCCACCACCCATCCATCCACCCATCCATCCATCCATTCATCCATCCACCAATCCATCCACCCATCCATCCATCCATTCATCCATCCAACACCCATCCATCCATCCACCCATCCACCCATCCATCCATCCACCCATCCATCCACCCATCCACCCATCCATCCATCCAACACCCATCCACCCATCCATCCATCCATCCATCCATCGAACACCCATCCATCCATCCACCCATCTAACCATCCATCCATCCATCCATCCATCCACCCATCCACCCATCCATCCATCCACCCATCCAACCATCCATCCATCCACCCATCCATCCACCCATCCATCCATCCAACACCCATCCACCCATCCATCCATCCACCCACCCATCCATCTACCCATCCACCCATCCACCCATCCATCCACCCATCCACCCACC
>NW_007731506.1:82549-89041 GCF_000696425.1 Galeopterus variegatus
ATCCTTCTATCCATCCATCCATCCATCCATCCATCCATCCACCCATCCATCCATCCACCCGTCACCCATCCATCCATCCATCCATCCACTCATCCATCCATCCATCCATCCATCCATCCATCCATCCACCCATCCATCCATCCATCCACCCGTCCACCCACCCATCCATCCATCCATCCATCCATCCATCCATCCATCCATCCTCCCACCCACCATCCACCCATTTACCCCACCATCCATCTGTCTATATGTCTATCCATCCATCCATCCATCCACTATCCCTGTGCCAGGTGCTGTGCCAGGGGCTGGTGAATGAATACAACAGACCCGAACCCTGTGGGGATGTAGGACCACAAGCCCCAGGAGCCTCCGGGACTGGGAAAGGATAAACCCAGGAATGGACCCAGGAAAGTGGCTTGAGAGTCATTCAGAGCCTCCTGTTCTCCTCAAATCACCACAATGGGTTCTGCTCTCCTCTGACCTGGGTGAAGACAGGAGGTTTGTTCTCAGGAGAGGGGGAGGCTCTGTAGCCTGGAGACGCCAGGCCCGCCCATGAGTGGGGAACAGGTGGAAAGGGGAGTGAAGCAGAAGTTGCCCACGAGCCTCCCGGCCCCTGCCTCCTTCCCGGCTCAGCCTCCAAGGCCCCGGCAGTCAGGCCCTGCCCTCCGGAAGAACCTGCTCTGAGAAGCCAGAGGAGAAGCCCAAAGGTGACAGGGGCCCCCAAACGCCTGACAGCAACAACCGTGCCACACCCGGACCACAGCCCGTCGGCACCTGAGCGCCTGCCCTTACATGTCAGCAGCACCAAGAGTCACCGCACACTTGAGGAAACCTACTGGTCTGAAAATCAGGGGCCAAGGCGAGCTCAGGAGAAACAGACTGAGCAGAACAGAAAAGGTAAAAATGGAAAAGATGAGAGACAGTGTCCTTGGAGGGTGGCGAAGACAGGGCAGGCCTGGACCTGGACATCCGGAGGGAAGAATTCTCAGAAACTAGAGAACAGGCGAGAAAGAGCAGAAGAGGCAGAAGAGGGGACAGGAGACGTGAGACATGAGATGTGAGACGTACAGGATCCTCCAGAATCCAGCATCCGAACGCCAGGGGCCCAGGGCAGGAGACACCACGCAAGACAAACCTGGCCCCGAGGGCCCCGCACGGGGCTGACAGGGAGCCGGCCAAGCATCCCTGGCAGAGAGAAGACCCCGGTGAGATCAGGAGTGGGATCGGCGCTGGCCCGTCCCCACAGCAGGAGCCGCAGGAGGACGCTGCGCAAGACCTCGGAGCGAGAACGGCGTCCCAACCGCCTCGCACGGGGCTCCTGCAGGCGGCTGCCCCTGTACCCCTGCACCCCTGCCCCAAAGATTCTGGGGCGCGTGCTCCTGACAACCTGACAGTGAAGGAGGAAGCGAGGAAGGGACACTGTGGGGGGCTTCTCCCAGGGGACCGGGCACCCTGCCCTGACCTGCAGGAGCTGAAATGAGCGCAGACACACCGAGGCCCCTCCTGGACCCCACTCGGGGCGTCCCAGCCCCTCTGGCCTTTCCACGCATTTCCAGGTTCAGCAGGGCCTGAGGGCAGCGCTCACTGTTGGGGAACGGACCCTGGGGTGGGGGTCACACTGGGGAAGGAAGGACTCCCCAAGGCCCTGGGCCTGGGGCTCCCTGGGGCCCGGCTGGGTGCTGGTTGCAGATCCTCACGCTGACCCCATTGGCCTCTGTAGTGCCCAGGCAGGAAGCCTCAGCCCCCAGCCCCGAAGGTCACCTACCATCCGATCCCCAGCGCTGGGTCCTCGAGCAGGACGCGGACGATGTAGAGCAGGCAGGTGAGGAGCTTCAGGGAGAAGTTGAACAGCCGGATCCTTAGGCCTGCAGGCAGGAGGGGTGGGCGGTTATCAGGGCTCCTGGCCAGACCCAGGGGCTTTGGAGGGAGCAGGGCCCGCCCCCGAGGTCCTGCTGGGGTCTCTTTCCAACAGCTCCTCTATGGAAGCTCTGCGGGGGTTCACCCCCCACACCCCAGGCTGCACCTGGAGAGGTCTGGGTTTTCGGTGTCACCAGGGGCAATGCTATGGGAGGCAGCGTCCCTGTCCCCACCTTACAGATGCGGAAACCAGGGGCTCAGGGGCACAGAAGACTTCCCCAGGCCACTGTGCTCCTCGGGGGCAGGACTGGGGTGGAGGGGACAGGCTGGTAGACTCAGAGCCCATTGGCATCACTCCCAGCCCCCCTCTTGCATCCCAGGAGGGGTCCGAGGTGGCCGAGCTCAAAGCCAGGAAGGTGTGCGGACGGAGCCTGTGGGGGAGGGCGGGGGCTGCATGCAGGGGGTCCAGGGAGCCCTCAAGGTGGAGGCCGGGGTGGCTGCCAGGAGGGCCTGGGTGGCCACAGGGGAGCTCGGGGGCTCCCACCCCAGGCCACGTCGCTGGGCTGGCTGCTGTGACCCCGGGGCCACTCACTGGATCTTTGGTTCTTGATGAAGAATAGCTTGAGCCGCTCCTTGAAGGTGTTCTCGTTGACGTAGAACTCCACCTGGACCCTGGGGGCAGGAGAGGGGTGGCAGCTCGTGGCCAGCGGGGCTCCCATTCCCCGAGCCCAACTGACATCCCCCAAACTGCACAAGCCGAGAAGACGGATGGCCCCGGGTGGGGCGGTCACCTCCACCTCAGATCCCCGCAGATGCCGACCCGTGCGTGCCCCTTCCAAAGCCTCCTCATGGCACACCTTCAGGCCCTGCGAGGCTCGGGACACAGGCACCTGCTCCACGCGCACCCGCTGGCCCCAGCCTCGGTGGTGGCAGGGCAGCCGCCAGGATGTAAATGTGCCCAGTGGCCCTGGGCGCAGTGCCTAGGACCCAGCAAGTGCTCAAAATAGGCTGTGTGAGCTGTACAGAATGTCCAGAAGCTGATGGTGACTTTGGTGGCGTCTGGTGACTGTCCTGTGGCCACAGCTCACTGAAGCCTGAAGGACAGTCGGGGCAGAGAGGCCAGCAGGAAGTGGTCATCCTCCTGCACCCTCCGCAGGCCCCTCCAGCCGAGGCTGCTCCCTTTCCTTTGGGCTCACCTGCCACTCTGCATCTGTCCAGTCACCCCCGAGCCCCATGAATGCCACTGTCCCGGGCCTGCCTCTGACCTGTCGCCCCCTGACTGGGCTCCCGGCAGTCCTGAGAACAGACTGCGGCAGACCAGCCGAGGCTGCTCCCTTTCCTTTGGGCTCACCTGCCACTCTGCATCTGTCCAGTCACCCCCAAGCCCCATGAATGCCACTGTCCCGGGCCTGCCTCTGACCTGTCGCCCCCTGACTGGGCTCCCGGCAGTCCTGAGAACAGACTGCGGCAGACCCAGCGGGAGCTGCCCAAGGCTGCCAGTGGGGCAAGGAGGAGAGGGGAGAGCACGTGGCCCACCCACCGCTGGCCCCCTCTCCACAACCTGGAGGGGCCACCTGGTCACCGGGAAATACACAGGCCTGGGGCAGACAGCCTCTGCCTCCACACCCTGCCTCAGACGCGGCCTCCCATGCCCGGCTGTGCCCGAACGCTGGCCAGACCAGAGCTTAGCGTTCCACAGGGTGAAACTCCAGTGCTGGCAGCACGGAGGACACACGGGAGGGTGGCCCTGGAGCCAGGTTCCTGCAGCAGGCGTGGCCATCTCACAGCATTTCCCTCTTGGAAGGGGGGCACCTGTCCCGCTAAGCGACCTGTGCCAAGGGGTGCTGGGCGCAGGCTTCCCTTGGCATGACCTCTGGTGCCCTCCATGACATCTGCCCCTCGGTCAACTGCCTCGGCCTCGAGAGCCCTATGCCCTGTGCCTTGCCTTACGCAGGTGTCAGGTGGAGGTGGCCCTGCCTCACTTGGGGATGGTGTGGGGCTGGGACGAGACAGCCCAGGTGCAGCGTTTGGTACGGTGCCCCTCACCCACAGCGCAGTGCGAAGCCATGACACAGCAGGGCAGAGGAACAGAGCACCCAGAAAGTACAGCTGTGCTGCCTGGAAGGGTCCTGAAGGGCTGTGTGCAGGTGACAGCGTTCTAGCAGATGGGACGCACGGCAGCGGAGGTGATGGAAACGCCGGCCCAACCCCTGTTCCCACCTCACCCACCCCCTGGTCACCAGGGCAGGGGGCTCTGACACCCAGCAGGTGAGCCGTGAATATCCTCTTCCCCCTGAGCAGGCTCCCACTCCCATCGTCACAGTCTGGAAATTGGCTGTCACTGCCTGGCTTGGGGCTGGCTGCCCCAACACTCTAGAAAGTGTTTAAAATATTCATCGTTCTCTAGAGCATATGACACACAAAGGAAGTGCCATACACCACAGGCGCAGGCGGGAGGAAGGGGCCTCAGCAGACCCCCAGCCCCTGCCCCTGCCCTGCCCCAGGCTGGGTGCCTCCGCTGGTCACAGAGCTCAAGAAGGGCCCAGGAGGTGGGTCTGGGGGGCCTTCCCCCATGCTGACGGCCAGGCTCAGGCCAGGTGCTGGTGCGGGGCAGTCACCTGGCACTCCTGCACCCCTGGGGCAGCAGGACAGGCCTCCACAAACCAGCAAGGTCCAGACCCAGTTTCAGGGTCTGGTGTACCCCAGCATGCTCCAACATACCCAGTGCACCCCAGTATAGCCCAAAGTGTCCCATTGCACCCCAGCACACCCCACCGTACCCCAGTATAGACTCCTCTGCCCTCCCTCCCTGGAGCCCTCCTCCGCTCGTCCGGCCACCTCTGAACCCCTGAACCCTACACTCCTCTGCCCTCACGGCCGGGAGGCAGAGACACAGGCCCGCTCCTCGCTGTGCCTCACCTGGGCTTCCTGGCAGCGACGCCCCCACCCCATACACTTTACGTCAGAAGTCCCTGTCCAGGAGCTGTGAGGTTCAGGACTGCTGGCCCGGGACTAGTCATGCCCCAGACACCTTTTCTAGGGCCCTGGCCCCCTCTCATCCCCCCCAAAACACAGCACTGAGCCACCTCTGCAGGGGCGAGTGCCCAGCCAGACCCTTGTTCCCTCGCCCAGGTGGCTGCGGACACCCCTCTGGACAGCGCCCACGGTGCTCAGCGGGCAGCACCCACCTATGGGCACAGGTGCTCTCCACATGGAGCCAGAGAGACCGCGGGCCTGGCAGACACGGCTCCCCGGAGCTGGAGCCCTGCAATGCCACAGAGGTTAATGAAGCCTTCTTGGCTTTTAATTTTTAATGAACTGTGGCCGCCCACTTCTAGCATCACCACAAAAAGTAGATTAAAAACTGTCCATTTTACCCTGAAGTAGGTTTAAGGTGCCGCGTGTGGTCCAGCTCAAAGGGGCGCCTGGGGAGGGAGCCTCAGCTGCTGCGGGCCCGGCTGGGGTCAGCTCCGGGTAGAACCAGCTGGCATCGAGCGAAAATCCCTTTTGGAGCAGCCCCGAGCCCCACCTGCAGCCCCTGGGGTCCACGGGCACTGGCTGGGCTGGAGGGGACAAGGCACCACCGGCTCAGGTAGTCCCAGCCGGGAAGTCGAGGCCCGGGGCTGAAACCCGGTGCCACTGGGAAACCTGACAACGCCCTGCCCCCCCCGCCCACTCGGCGTGCCCCCCGCCCATTCCTGGTGCCACTGGGAAACCTGACAACGCCTTGCCCCCCACCCGCGCTGCCACTCGGCATACCCCCAGCCCCTCTGCACCTGGGCTTCCTCCCTGGGGAGTGGGGGCAATGACAGGAGCTGCCTCCCACGGTGTCGTGAGGGCTCAGCAGGTGGAGGGGCTTTGTCCACAGTGAAATTGAAACGAACCGCCCGTGTCAGGCTGCTCCCGAATGTGCGCTCTCATGGAAGACCGCATGAGAGACCACCCAAGAACTTAGCTTGGGCCTGAAACGTGTCCCCAGCGATCAGGACCCACATCAGCCAGAAAAGGCAGCACAGCCTTAGCTTGTCACGGCTCCCACCAGCCAACGCCCACCATGGACACTCCTGGGGTGCAGCAGGTGACCAAGCTCACAGCAAGTCACTCTGGGGATCCAGGAAGGGCTCGGTGGAGAGTCCCCTGAGGTGGGAGCTGGGCCGAGGTCTCGCATGGTAAGCGGCCCAGAGCTGGGCACGGGTGTCCTCCAAACACAGGCTCCCAGGCCGCCAGGCAAGGGGGGGCCAAGGGCCTCACAGCATCCACCCCCCACCAGGACAGGACCCTTTGAGACAAGGGCTGGCCGCCCAGTGAGGGCAAAGGGGCCCGTGGCCGCAACTGTCCCTGCTGCCCAGCAGGCCAGAGGAGCAGGCCTTCTGGAGGCTCCTGGCAGGCGGCCCTGGCACAGATGGCCACTGCAGGGAAGCTCCAAACACAGTGCCCAGTGCCCGGGCCCCAGGGAGCCACCCTCCGGCCACTGCGGCCCACACTCACATGGGCCGAGGTCCTAGCTGCCCCCCTTGGTCAGTCCCTGTGAGCGGCCGCCTCTCCAGCAGGTGCCTGGGAGCTCCACACAGGCCTCCACCCGCAGTGCCAGGGGGGCCGGAAGGACAGGCAGGGCCAGGCCCCACCGCCAGCCCG
>NW_007731506.1:89654-91657 GCF_000696425.1 Galeopterus variegatus
CCCGCCAGCCCAGAGGCTGGCTATTCTGAGCCTGGGCAGAACGTGTGACAGGCCCAGGGCCTGGAAAGGGCAGACACATGGCCCAGGCCCCACCTCGCTGCAAGGGCAGGCAGGTGATGGGGGCGCTGGGAGGCAGCACCACCCCCGTCCCTCCTTATCACACAGAGGATGGACTGGGGTGACCAGTCGGGTGGCGGGCCACTGGCACTGCACAGGGTGGGGCAGAGACCACTCAGTCCTCTCCATACTCAGCCCCAAGCCCCAAGCCCACAGCCTCACCTGTGGGGGCTGGTGGGGCCTCAGCAGAGATAGCCTGTGACATCCCTCCCACCCGTCCTGGAAACCCCCATGGGTGGCTCTGGATCCAGCCCCAAGGATGGGGGCCACAGGGCTCTCCTGTAGCTCCCAACCCACTGCCACAGGCTGCCCCCACCAGTCGGCCTGCTGTCTTTGCCCCGGGCTGGCCCACTGCCAGGGTCTACCACACCCCCAGCCCCAGAGAGCCTGACAGCAGGTGGAGGGACGTCACAGGGGACAAGCCTGCATCTGCTGCCAAAGTCGTCCTTCCCCAGCACCTGAGGGAGGGAGGGCAGGCCTGGGCCCTCCAGGCCCCAGTTGGGAAACTGAGGAAGGGGAAGCCCAAGCTGGCCAAGGAAAGTGGGCAGGGACTTCTCACACAAACAGATGACCTGGCCTGGGCCTCCCCTGACAAGGCAGACCCCTAGGACCCACGGGGTCCTTGTTCTGACACCCTCGGGCCTCTGGGGCCCACCACGGCTTGGCCAGGTGCCTGGGTGAGCCCTGCAGGGCCTCCGAGGGTCCAGGGACATCGGCTGTGTCCAGTGACAGCTCTGGGACAGCAGGGACTGCAGCCTCGGCCTCCCGCAGGTCTGGGAGCTGGCTCCTCAGGTGCCCGGGGTGGGGCTAGAGCACCTGGGGTAACTCTTCTGTGTCACACCCATGACCCACGGCGCCACAGGCCAGGGTGTGGCTGCCGGCCTCCCAGCCCTGCGACCACTTTGGGATAATGGAGCCACCTCTAGGAAGGCGCAGCAGCTGGAGCACTGAGTGGACGGTGTTTACCGCGGTCAGCAGTGCTCATCGAGGAGGCTAATGACCATCAGGCAAGATGCACTGAGTGCCCGGCCCAGGGGTGGGGGAGGACAGTTGTCCCCGAACATGGCAGGACGTGTCTGCCGCAGCTCAAAGCCTCTCTCCATGTGACCTAAATCTTAGCTGAAGCTGTGAAACGTGACTGGCAGAGCCCCTGGCCTGGGTTGGGCTCACGGTAGGGCACGGAGGCAGCCCTGAGAGCCCACCCCGGCTCCTGGGGACTGAGGCCAGGGATCCCAGCAGGCACCTGCACACCTGTCCCTGTATGGGCACATGGCAGGGGTCCCTGTTCCTACCATCGGCTGCACCTGAGGTCCGTGGCCATCCCTGGAGGGGCTGCCAGGTGTCCGCCTCAAGTAGCTCCACCTCCTACTCACTGCGCTTCCCAGCCCAGCCCTGGGCCCAGAAGCACTGGCTGGTGCTGGGAGGTGCTGCCCAGCTGGGGTGGCGGCACAGGGCAGAGTGGACTCGCCCATGGGGAAGGGTGTGCCAGGGTGCAAGGACCCCTGTCTGATGGCCCCTCCCTTACAAAGCACTTACTGAGAGAGGGAGCAGTCCAGGCTGAAACCTTCTGCACGAAGCCTGAGGACAGAGGGGACACATGAATGCAGGAGGCAGCAGACGGACGGACGGGGGTCTGGGCTCCGGGCACGGTCTAAGGGAGGTGGGGGCGCCCCTGCCCACACACACCCCTGACCCGCGGTGCCCCTGGAAGGCAGCACAGCATGCAGGGCGGGTGGGGTGCTGAGCTGGGCCCAGGCCTCTCAGTGCCCGATAAAGCAGCTCAGCACATTAGGGGCACATGCACCCCTGTGCCTCGGTGAGACAGGGGGTGAGGACAGGGCCAGCCTGGTCTTCAGCCAAGGGAGCAGGTAAGGGCACATCCAGGG
>NW_007731506.1:91778-94580 GCF_000696425.1 Galeopterus variegatus
GTCCCTGTTCCCTCCATCGGCTGCACCTGCGGTCCGTGGCCACCCCTGGAGGGGCTGCGAGGTGTCTGCCTCAAGTAGCTCCACCTCCTACTCACTGCGCTTCCCAGCCCAGCCCTGGGCCCAGAAGCACTGGCTGGTGCTGGGAGGTGCTGCCCAGCTGGGGTGGCGGCACAGGGCAGAGTGGACTCGCCCATGGGGAAGGGTGTGCCAGGGTGCAAGGACCCCTGTCTGATGGCCCCTCCCTTACAAAGCACTTACTGAGAGAGGGAGCAGTCCAGGCTGAAACCTTCTGCACGAAGCCTGAGGACAGAGGGGACACATGAATGCAGGAGGCAGCAGACGGACGGACGGGGGTCTGGGCTCCGGGCACGGTCTAAGGGAGGTGGGGGCGCCCCTGCCCACACACACCCCTGACCCGCGGTGCCCCTGGAAGGCAGCACAGCATGCAGGGCGGGTGGGGTGCTGAGCTGGGCCCAGGCCTCTCAGTGCCCGATAAAGCAGCTCAGCACATTAGGGGCACATGCACCCCTGTGCCTCGGTGAGACAGGGGGTGAGGACAGGGCCAGCCTGGTCTTCAGCCAAGGGAGCAGGTAAGGGCACATCCAGGGAACGCTCACTCGGACCCCGCTCAGCTGAGCCTGCCCCAGGCCCCTTGTGACCCCCCCAGGTCCAGGAAGGAGCACTGTTAGCCCCACTTACACCGAGGAAGCGGCAGCAGCCGGGGGCAGGCCCTGCACGGGGTCCTGCAGCCGGATGCAGCCAGTCAGGGCCCGGGTCTGCCCGGCCCACCCTGCACAGGGATCCCACGCCCACAAGGCTGCCTGACTTCTCTTCCACTCCCCTGCCCCCCCCACGTCAGGGTGCGGTGCCCCCACCTTACCCTCAGCTTCCTGTGAAGGACAGGCCACTACAGGGAGCTACCGCTCTTGAGGGACCCAGGCACGCCCCTCCACTGGGCCAGCAACCACATGCCGCTGCCCCGCAGGCCGGCCTGGGTAGCCTGGCTTTGAGTTTTCCCAGACTGGCCAGCAGGTGGCTGACACCAAGGTGGTGTGGCCTGTGCCGTGCAGCCTGTGTGAGGGCTGGGCAGGGTAGGGGTGCACAGCGTCTTTGTCCTCACTGATGTGTGCCTGTCCTGGGCCAGCTCCTCCTCAAAGGACTTCAAAGGGGCCTCTCTCTCTTAATCCTTGAAGCAACCGTTTTCCAGGAGAGGAAACAAAAGTTCAGAGAGGTCCACTGCCTTCCCGAGGCCACGCAGGCCGGAGAGAGGGAGCCGGCGGCCTGCAGAGCTAAGACAGCCTCCCGCCACAGCCTGGGGTCGCAGGTGCATGCTCACCTGCCCGTGCGGGCCCTCTGGGTGGGCGGGCTCCCCTCCCACTACCGCACTCCAGGGAGGGCCGGCAGCCCCACACAGAGCATGGAGAAGCCCAGGCTTCACTGGGCCTGAACCCTGGGGTCACTGGGAACTTCTGGCAGATTTTGCATGTTTGTTCAGCTCAGTTTCCCTCTGGCTGGCCCCAGTGCTGCCCTAAGCTCTGAGCCAGGGCACCAGCTGCAACAGGAGCTGGCAGGAGCCTGGCAGGGCCACGGCCTGTCGCAGGGGACCAGGAACATGCACCAGCCAGCCTGTGGGGTACAGATCCAGTGGGGCCATGGCCCTGCCCACGGCTGGTGGGCAAAATGACATGGGGCTTCGAGGAAGAGGGGCTCCACGCCTGGTGAGTTTGGGGACTTTTGGTTCTAAGGAAGAGGGGCTCCACGCCCGGTGAGTTTGGGGACTTTTGGTTCTAAACCTTGGGCTTCACAACGATTGTTGGCGTTTTCAAGTCTTGGCGGGTCCTACACACAACAGCAGAACCCACTTATTTGGGGTTGAATCGTGTCCCTCCCCAATTCGTATGTTGAAGCCCTAATTAATCCCCACGATCTCAGCGTGCCACTGTATTTGGAGAAAAGGTCTTCGAAGAAGCCACTCAGCTAAAATGAGGACATAGCGGTGGACCCTAATCCAGGGTGAGTGGTGTCCTTATGAGAAGAGGAGTTTAGGACACAGACGCACACAGAAGGAGGACATGAGGGGACACCGGAGAAGACGGAGCCTGCAAGCCGAGGAGGGAGGCCTTGGGAGGACTCGGGAGGAGCCAGCCCTGCCGCACCTGGATCTGCTGTTCACGCCCGTCCGCAGCAGCACTAGCCAACCATACGCCACCGACAGACGGACGGGACCCAGCGCCCCTCGGAGGGACTGGGAGTCTGCCCCATTCACTGTGCACGTTCCAAGTCAAGGATAAAGCAGCCACCGAGTCACGCATGTTCTGGAGTCGGGGTGGGGGCTACTCAAGCACAAAGCACTAAAGAGCAAAGTATTGAAGGGCCCAGCGGGGGCCGTGAACCCAGCTGGTCAGGGCGTGGAGTGGTACCGCCAAGGTCAAGGGTTCAGACCCCTACAGGCCAGCTGCCAAAAAAAAAGATAAAGGAAGAGGGGCCTACCAGGAGCTAAAATGGAGTAAAGGGGCAGGGGGGACACTTCGGAGAAGCTGGGGTGCACGCGAAAGGGTGAGTCTCAGGTGAAGTGTCATCTGGAGTGAGCTCCAAGGGTGCTTTTGGCAGAGGGACGGGCCGTGCAAAGCTGGGGTGTTGGAACCACGAGGAAGACCCTCGTGGTGAGAGTGGAAAGTGGGTGCGTGTGAGCCGAGGGGCCGAGGGGTGCTGTGTGGGGGTGCAGAGAGGGCCCAGGTCACGTCAGGAGAAGCAGCCGGGTTCATGGAGGCCCGCGGGGGCCGCCGGGGGGGGGGGGGTCGG